>NW_026989536.1:0-31282 GCF_030222135.1 Aotus nancymaae | reverse complement strand
GTGCCCTTACTGCTGTTTCTTCCATATGCCGGTAATGGGCTGAAAACGCCTGTTTTGGACTCTGCAGAGAAAGTGTTTGCAGACTGCTGAATCCACACACGGGTTTAACTCTGGAAGTTGAGTGCACACATTGACAACCGTTCTGTTAGATAGCTGCGTTTTGGATTTAGAAGCAGATATTTCCCTGTGCTTACGCTGTTTCTTCCATATGCCGGTAATGGGTTGAAAACGCCTGTTTTGGGACTCTGCAGAGAAAGTGTTTGCAGACTGCTGAATCCACACACGGGTTTAACTCTGGAAGTTGAGTGCACACATTGACAACCTTTCTGTTAGATAGCTGCGTTTTGGATTTAGAAGCAGATATTTCCCTGGGCTTACTGCTGTTTCTTCCATATGCCGGTAATGGGCTGAAAACGCCTGTTTTGGGACTCTGCAGAGAAAGTGTTTGCAGACTGCTGAATCCACCACGGGTTTAACTCTGGAAGTTGAGTGCACACATTGACAAACCGTTCTGTTAGATAGCTGCGTTTTGGATTTAGAAGCAGATATTTCCCTGTGCTTACTGCTGTTTCTTCCATATGCCGGTAAGGGCTGAAAACGCCTGTTTTGGGACTCTGCAGAGAAAGTGTTTGCAGGACTGCTGAATCCACACACGGGTTTAACTCGGAAGTTGAGTGCACACATTGACAACCGTTCTGTTAGATAGCTGCGTTTTGGATTTAGAAGCAGATATTTCCCTGTGCTTACTGCTGTTTCTTCCATATGCCGGTAATGGGCTGAAAACGCCTGTTTTGGGACTCTGCAGAGAAAGTGTTTGCAGACTGCTGAATCCACACACGGGTTTAACTCTGGAAGTTGAGTGCACACATTGACAACCGTTCTGTTAGATAGCTGCGTTTTGGATTTAGAAGCAGATATTTCCCTGTGCTTACTGCTGTTTCTTCCATATGCCGGTAATGGGCTGAAAACGCCTGTTTTGGGACTCTGCAGAGAAAGTGTTTGCAAACTGCTGAATCCACACACGGGTTTAAACTCTGGAAGTTGAGTGCACACATTGACAACCGTTCTGTTAGATAGCTGCGTTTTGGATTTAGAAGCAGATATTTCCCTGTGCTTACTGCTGTTTCTTCCATATGCCGGTAATGGGTTGAAAACGCCTGTTTTGGGACTCTGCAGAGAAAGTGTTTGCAGACTGCTGAATCCACACACGGGTTTAACTCTGGAAGTTGAGTGCACACATTGACAACCGTTCTGTTAGATAGCTGCGTTTTGGATTTAGAAGCAGATATTTCCCTGTGCTTACTGCTGTTTCTTCCATATGCCGGTAATGGGCTGAAAACGCCTGTTTTGGGACTCTGCAGAGAAAGTGTTTCCAGACTGCTGCATCCACACAAGGGTTTAACTCTGGAAGTTGAGTGTACACCTTGACAACCGTTCTGTTAGATAGCTGCGTTTTGGATTTAGAAGCAGCTATTTCCCTGGGCTTACTGCTGTTTCTTCCATATGCCGGTAATGGGCTGAAAACGCCTGTTTTGGGACTCTGCAGAGAAAGTGTTTGCAGACTGCTGAATCCACACACGGGTTTAACTCTGGAAGTTGAGTGCACACATTGACAACCGTTCTGTTAGATAGCTGCGTTTTGGATTTAGAAGCAGATATTTCCCTGTGCTTACTGCTGTTTCTTCCATATGCCGGTAATGGGCTGAAAACGCCTGTTTTGGGACTCTGCAGAGAAAGTGTTTGCAGACTGCTGAATCCACACACGGGTTTAACTCTGGAAGTTGAGTGCACACATTGACAACCGTTCTGTTAGATAGCTGCGTTTTGGATTTAGAAGCAGATATTTCCCTGGGCTTACTGCTGTTTCTTCCATATGCCGGTAATGGGCTGAAAACGCCTGTTTTGGGACTCTGCAGAGAAAGCGTTTGCAGACTGCTGAATCCACACACGGGTTTAACTCTGGAAGTTGAGTGGACCCATTGACAACCGTTCTGTTAGATAGCTGCGTTTTGGATTTAGAAGCAGATATTTCCCTGTGCTTACTGCTGTTTCTTCCATATGCCGGTAATGGGCTGAAAACGCCTGTTTTGGGACTCTGCAGAGAAAGTGTTTGCAGACTGCTGAATCCACACACGGGTTTAACTCTGGAAGTTGAGTGCACACATTGACAACCGTTCTGTTAGATAGCTGCGTTTTAGATTTAGAAGCAGATATTTCCCTGGGCTTACTGCTGTTTCTTCCATATGCCTGTAATGGGCTGAAAACGCCTGTTTTGGGACTCTGCAGAGAAAGTGTTTGCAGACTGCTGAATCCACACACGGGTTTAACTCTGGAAGTTGAGTGCACACATTGACAACCGTTCTGTTAGATAGCTGCGTTTTGGATTTAGAAGCAGATATTTCCCTGTGCTTACTGCTGTTTCTTCCATATGCCGGTAATGGGCTGAAAACGCCTGTTTTGGGACTCTGCAGAGAAAGCGTTTGCAGACTGCTGAATCCACACACGGGTTTAACTCTGGAAGTTGAGTGCACACATTGACAACCGTTCTGTTAGATAGCTGCGTTATGGATTTAGAAGCAGATATTTCCCTGTGCTTACTGCTGTTTCTTCCTTATGCCGGTAACGGACTGAAAACGCCTGTTTTGGGACTCTGCAGAGAAAGTGTTTGCAGACTGCTGCATCCACACACGGGTTTAACTCTGGAAGTTGAGTGCACACATTGACAACCGTTCTGTTAGATAGCTGCGTTTTGGATTTAGAAGCAGATATTTCCCTGGGCTTACTGCTGTTTCTTCCATATGCCGGTAATGGGCTGAAAACGCCTGTTTTGGGACTCTGCAGAGAAAGTGTTTGCAGACTGCTGAATCCACACACGGGTTTAACTCTGGAAGTTGAGTGCACCCATTGACAACCGTTCTGTTAGATAGCTGCGTTTTGGATTTAGAAGCAGATATTTCCCTGGGCTTACTGCTGTTTCTTCCATATGCCGGTAATGGGCTGAAAACGCCTGTTTTGGGACTCTGCAGAGAAAGTGTTTGCAGACTGCTGAATCCACACACGGGTTTAACTCTGGAAGTTGAGTGCACACATTGACAACCGTTCTGTTAGATAGCTGCGTTTTGGATTTAGAAGCAGCTATTTCCCTGGGCTTACTGCTGTTTCTTCCATATGCCGGTAATGGGCTGAAAACGCCTGTTTTGGGACTCTGCAGAGAAAGTGTTTGCAGACTGCTGAATCCACACACGGGTTTAACTCTGGAAGTTGAGTGCACAAATTGACAACCGTTCTGTTAGATAGCTGCGTTTTGGATTTAGAAGCTGATATTTCCCTGTGCTTACTGCTGTTTCTTCCATATGCCGGTAATGGGCTGAAAACGCCTGTTTTGGGACTCTGCACAGAAAGTGTTTGCAGACTGCTGAATCCACACACGGGTTTAACTCTGGAAGTTGAGTGCACACATTGACAACCGTTCTGTTAGATAGCTGCGTTTTGGATTTAGAAGCAGATATTTCCCTGTGCTTACTGCTATTTCTTCCATATGCCGGTAATGGGTTGAAAACGCCTGTTTTGGGACTCTGCAGAGAAAGTGTTTGCAGACTGCTGAATCCACACACGGGTTTAACTCTGGAAGTTGAGTGCACACATTGACAACCTTTCTGTTAGATAGCTGCGTTTTGGATTTAGAAGCAGCTATTTCCCTGGGCTTACTGCTGTTTCTTCCATATGCCGGTAATGGGCTGAAAACGCCTGTTTTGGGACTCTGCAGAGAAAGTGTTTGCAGACTGCTGAATCCACACACGGGTTTAACTCTGGAAGTTGAGTGCACACATTGACAACCGTTCTGTTAGATAGCCGCGTTTTGGATTTAGAAGCAGATATTTCCCTGTGCTTACTGCTGTTTCTTCCATATGCCGGTAATGGGCTGAAAACGCCTGTTTTGGGACTCTGCAGAGAAAGTGTTTGCAGACTGCTGAATCCACACACGGGTTTAACTCTGGAAGTTGAGTGCACACATTGACAACCGTTCTGTTAGATAGCTGCGTTTTGGATTTAGAAGCAGATATTTCCCTGTGCTTACTGCTGTTTCTTCCATATGCCGGTAATGGGCTGAAAACGCCTGTTTTGGGACTCTGCAGAGAAAGCGTTTGCAGACTGCTGAATCCACACACGGGTTTAACTCTGGAAGTTGAGTGCACCCATTGACAACCGTTCTGTTAGATAGCTGCGTTTTGGATTTAGAAGCAGATATTTCCCTGTGCTTACTGCTGTTTCTTCCATATGCCGGTAATGGGCTGAAAATGCCTGTTTTGGGACTCTGCAGAGAAAGTGTTTGCAGACTGCTGAATCCACACACGGGTTTAACTCTGGAAGTTGAGTGCACACATTGACAACCGTTCTGTTAGATAGCTGCGTTTTGGATTTAGAAGCAGATATTTCCCTGGGCTTACTGCTGTTTCTTCCATATGCCTGTAATGGGCTGAAAACGCCTGTTTTGGGACTCTGCAGAGAAAGTGTTTGCAGACTGCTGAATCCACACACGGGTTTAACTCTGGAAGTTGAGTGCACACATTGACAACCGTTCTGTTAGATAGCTGCGTTTTGGATTTAGAAGCAGATATTTCCCTGTGCTTACTGCTGTTTCTTCCATATGCCGGTAATGGGCTGAAAACGCCTGTTTTGGGACTCTGCAGAGAAAGTGTTTGCAGACTGCTGAATCCACACACGGGTTTAACTCTGGAAGTTGAGTGCACACATTGACAACCGTTCTGTTAGATAGCTGCGTTTTGGATTTAGAAGCAGATATTTCCCTGGGCTTACTGCTGTTTCTTCCTTATGCCGGTAATGGGCTGAAAACGCCTGTTTTGGGACTCTGCAGAGAAAGTGTTTGCAGACTGCTGAATCCACACACGGGTTTAACTCTGGAAGTTGAGTGCACACATTGACAACCGTTCTGTTAGATAGTTGCGTTTTGGATTTAGAAGCAGATATTTCCCTGTGCTTACCGCTGTTTCTTCCATATGCCGGTAATGGGCTGAAAACGCCTGTTTTGGGACTCTGCAGAGAAAGCGTTTGCAGACTGCTGAATCCACACACGGGTTTAACTCTGGAAGTTGAGTGCACACATTGACAACCGTTCTGTTAGATAGCTGCGTTTTGGATTTAGAAGCAGATATTTCCCTGTGCTTACTGCTGTTTCTTCCATATGCCGGTAACGGACTGAAAACGCCTGTTTTGGGACTCTGCAGAGAAAGTGTTTGCAGACTGCTGCATCCACACACGGGTTTAACTCTGGAAGTTGAGTGCACACATTGACAACCGTTCTGTTAGATAGCTGCGTTTTGGATTTAGAAGCAGATATTTCCCTGGGCTTACTGCTGTTTCTTCCATATGCCGGTAATGGGCTGAAAACGTCTGTTTTGGGACTCTGCAGAGAAAGGGTTTGCAGACTGCTGAATCCACACACGGGTTTAACTCTGGAAGTTGAGTGCACCCATTTACAACCGTTCTGTTAGATAGCTGCGTTTTGGATTTAGAAGCAGATATTTCCCTGGGCTTATTGCTGTTTCTTCCATATGCCGGTAATGGGCTGAAAACGCCTGTTTTGGGACTCTGCAGAGAAAGTGTTTGCAGACTGCTGAATCCACACACGGGTTTAACTCTGTAAGTTGAGTGCACACATTGACAACCGTTCTGTTAGATAGCTGCGTTTTGGATTTAGAAGCAGATATTTCCCTGGGCTTACAGCTGTTTCTTCCATATGCCGGTAATGGGCTGAAAACGCCTGTTTTGGGACTCTGCAGAGAAAGTGTTTGAAGACTGCTGAATCCACACACGGGTTTAACTCTGGAAGTTGAGTGCACAAATTGACAACCGTTCTGTTAGATAGCTGCGTTTTGGATTTAGAAGCAGATATTTCCCTGTGCTTACTGTTGTTTCTTCCATATGCCG
The DNA here is from genome assembly GCF_030222135.1 of Aotus nancymaae. Classification (NCBI taxonomy): domain Eukaryota; kingdom Metazoa; phylum Chordata; class Mammalia; order Primates; family Aotidae; genus Aotus; species Aotus nancymaae. The sequence goes on along the minus strand of NW_026989536.1, from coordinate 25,333 downwards.
GTAATGGGCTGAAAACGCCTGTTTTGGGACTCTGCAGAGAAAGTGTTTGCAGACTGCTGAATCCACACACGGGTTTAACTCTGGAAGTTGAGTGCACACATTGACAACCGTTCTGTTAGATAGCTGCGTTTTGGATTTAGAAGCAGATATTTCCCTGTGCTTACTGCTGTTTCTTCCATATGCCGGTAATGGGTTGAAAACGCCTGTTTTGGGACTCTGCAGAGAAAGTGTTTGCAGACTGCTGAATCCACACACGGGTTTAACTCTGGAAGTTGAGTGCACACATTGACAACCTTTCTGTTAGATAGCTGCGTTTTGGATTTAGAAGCAGCTATTTCCCTGGGCTTACTGCTGTTTCTTCCATATGCCGGTAATGGGCTGAAAACGCCTGTTTTGGGACTCTGCAGAGAAAGTGTTTGCAGACTGCTGAATCCACACACGGGTTTAACTCTGGAAGTTGAGTGCACACATTGACAACCGTTCTGTTAGATAGCCGCGTTTTGGATTTAGAAGCAGATATTTCCCTGTGCTTACTGCTGTTTCTTCCATATGCCGGTAATGGGCTGAAAACGCCTGTTTTGGGACTCTGCAGAGAAAGTGTTTGCAGACTGCTGAATCCACACACGGGTTTAACTCTGGAAGTTGAGTGCACACATTGACAACCGTTCTGTTAGATAGCTGCGTTTTGGATTTAGAAGCAGTTATTTCCCTGGGCTTACTGCTGTTTCTTCCATATGCCCGTAATGGGCTGAAAACGCCTGTTTTGGGACTCTGCAGAGAAAGTGTTTGCAGACTGCTGAATCCACACACGGGTTTAACTCTGGAAGTTGAGTGCACACATTGACAACCGTTCTGTTAGATAGCTGCGTTTTGGATTTAGAAGCAGATATTTCCCTGTGCTTACTGCTGTTTCTTCCATATGCCGGTAATGGGCTGAAAACGCCTGTTTTGGGACTCTGCAGAGAAAGTGTTTGCAGACTGCAGAATCCACACACGGGTTTAACTCTGGAAGTTGAGTGCACACATTGACAACCGTTCTGTTAGATAGCTGCGTTTTGGATTTAGAAGCAGATATTTCCCTGTGCTTACTGCTGTTTCTTCCATATGCCGGTAATGGGCTGAAAACGCCTGTTTTGGGACTCTGCAGAGAAAGTGTTTGCAGACTGCTGAATCCACACACGGGTTTAACTCTGGAAGTTGAGTGCACACATTGACAACCGTTCTGTTAGATAGCTGCGTTTTGGATTTAGAAGCAGATATTTCCCTGTGCTTACTGCTGTTTCTTCCATATGCCGGTAATGGGCTGAAAACGCCTGTTTTGGGACTCTGCAGAGAAAGCGTTTGCAGACTGCTGAATCCACACACGGGTTTAACTCTGGAAGTTGAGTGCACACATTGACAACCGTTCTGTTAGATAGCTGCGTTTTGGATTTAGAAGCAGATATTTCCCTGTGCTTACTGCTGTTTCTTCCATATGCCGGTAATGGGCTGAAAACGCCTGTTTTGGGACTCTGCAGAGAAAGTGTTTGCAGACTGCTGAATCCACACACGGGTTTAACTCTGGAAGTTGAGTGCACACATTGACAACCGTTCTGTTAGATAGCTGCGTTTTGGATTTAGAAGCAGATATTTCCCTGTGCTTACTGCTGTTTCTTCCATATGCCCGTAATGGGCTGAAAACGCCTGTTTTGGGACTCTGCAGAGAAAGTGTTTGCAGACTGCTGAATCCACACACGGGTTTAACTCTGGAAGTTGAGTGCACACATTGACAACCGTTCTGTTAGATAGCTGCGTTTTGGATTTAGAAGCAGATATTTCCCTGTGCTTACTGCTGTTTCTTCCATATGCCGGTAATGGGTTGAAAACGCCTGTTTTGGGACTCTGCAGAGAAAGTGTTTGCAGACTGCTGAATCCACACACGGGTTTAACTCTGGAAGTTGAGTGCACACATTGACAACCGTTCTGTTAGATAGCTGCGTTTTGGATTTAGAAGCAGATATTTCCCTGGGCTTACTGCTGTTTCTTCCATATGCCTGTAATGGGCTGAAAACGCCTGTTTTGGGACTCTGCAGAGAAAGTGTTTGCAGACTGCTGAATCCACACACGGGTTTAACTCTGGAAGTTGAGTGCACACATTGACAACCGTTCTGTTAGATAGCTGCGTTTTGGATTTAGAAGCAGATATTTCCCTGTGCTTACTGCTGTTTCTTCCATATGCCGGTAACGGACTGAAAACGCCTGTTTTGGGACTCTGCAGAGAAAGTGTTTGCAGACTGCTGCATCCACACACGGGTTTAACTCTGGAAGTTGAGTGCACACATTGACAACCGTTCTGTTAGATAGCTGCGTTTTGGATTTAGAAGCAGATATTTCCCTGTGCTTACTGCTGTTTCTTCCATATGCCGGTAACGGACTGAAAACGCCTGTTTTGGGACTCTGCAGAGAAAGTGTTTGCAGACTGCTGCATCCACACACGGGTTTAACTCTGGAAGTTGAGTGCACACATTGACAACCGTTCTGTTAGATAGCTGCGTTTTGGATTTAGAAGCAGATATTTCCCTGGGCTTACTGCTGTTTCTTCCATATGCCGGTAATGGGCTGAAAACGCCTGTTTTGGGACTCTGCAGAGAAAGTGTTTGCAGACTGCTGAATCCACACACGGGTTTAACTCTGGAAGTTGAGTGCACCCATTGACAACCGTTCTGTTAGATAGCTGCGTTTTGGATTTAGAAGCAGATATTTCCCTGGGCTTACTGCTGTTTCTTCCATATGCCGGTAATGGGCTGAAAACGCCTGTTTTGGGACTCTGCAGAGAAAGTGTTTGCAGACTGCTGAATCCACACACGGGTTTAACTCTGGAAGTTGAGTGCACACATTGACAACCGTTCTGTTAGATAGCTGCGTTTTGGATTTAGAAGCAGATATTTCCCTGGGCTTACTGCTGTTTCTTCCATATGCCGGTAATGGGCTGAAAACGCCTGTTTTGGGACTCTGCAGAGAAAGTGTTTGCAGACTGCTGAATCCACACACGGGTTTAACTCTGGAAGTTGAGTGCACCCATTGACAACCGTTCTGTTAGATAGCTGCGTTTTGGATTTAGAAGCAGATATTTCCCTGTGCTTACTGTTGTTTCTTCCATATGCCGGTAATGGGCTGAAAACGCCTGTTTTGGGACTCTGCAGAGAAAGTGTTTGCAGACTGCTGAATCCACACACGGGTTTAACTCTGGAAGTTGAGTGCACACATTGACAACCGTTCTGTTAGATAGCCGCGTTTTGGATTTAGAAGCAGATATTTCCCTGTGCTTACTGCTGTTTCTTCCATATGCCGGTAATGGGCTGAAAACGCCTGTTTTGGGACTCTGCAGAGAAAGTGTTTGCAGACTGCTGAATCCACACACGGGTTTAACTCTGGAAGTTGAGTGCACACATTGACAACCGTTCTGTTAGATAGCTGCGTTTTGGATTTAGAAGCAGATATTTCCCTGTGCTTACTGCTATTTCTTCCATATGCCGGTAAAGGGTTGAAAACGCCTGTTTTGGGACTCTGCAGAGAAAGTGTTTGCAGACTGCTGAATCCACACACGGGTTTAACTCTGGAAGTTGAGTGCACACATTGACAACCTTTCTGTTAGATAGCTGCGTTTTGGATTTAGAAGCAGCTATTTCCCTGGGCTTACTGCTGTTTCTTCCATATGCCGGTAATGGGCTGAAAACGCCTGTTTTGGGACTCTGCAGAGAAAGTGTTTGCAGACTGCTGAATCCACACACGGGTTTAACTCTGGAAGTTGAGTGCACACATTGACAACCGTTCTGTTAGATAGCCGCGTTTTGGATTTAGAAGCAGATATTTCCCTGTGCTTACTGCTGTTTCTTCCATATGCCGGTAATGGGCTGAAAACGCCTGTTTTGGGACTCTGCAGAGAAAGTGTTTGCAGACTGCTGAATCCACACACGGGTTTAACTCTGGAAGTTGAGTGCACACATTGACAACCGTTCTGTTAGATAGCTGCGTTTTGGATTTAGAAGCAGATATTTCCCTGTGCTTACTGCTGTTTCTTCCATATGCCGGTAATGGGCTGAAAACGCCTGTTTTGGGACTCTGCAGAGAAAGCGTTTGCAGACTGCTGAATCCACACACGGGTTTAACTCTGGAAGTTGAGTGCACCCATTGACAACCGTTCTGTTAGATAGCTGCGTTTTGGATTTAGAAGCAGATATTTCCCTGGGCTTACTGCTGTTTCTTCCATATGCCGGTAATGGGCTGAAAATGCCTGTTTTGGGACTCTGCAGAGAAAGTGTTTGCAGACTGCTGAATCCACACACGGGTTTAACTCTGGAAGTTGAGTGCACACATTGACAACCGTTCTGTTAGATAGCTGCGTTTTGGATTTAGAAGCAGATATTTCCCTGTGCTTACTGCTGTTTCTTCCATATGCTGGTAATGGGCTGAAAACGCCTGTTTTGGGACTCTGCAGAGAAAGTGTTTGCAGACTGCTGAATCCACACACGGGTTTAACTCTGGAAGTTGAGTGCACACATTGACAACCGTTCTGTTAGATAGCTGCGTTTTGGATTTAGAAGCAGATATTTCCCTGTGCTTACTGCTGTTTCTTCCATATGCCGGTAATGGGTTGAAAACGCCTGTTTTGGGACTCTGCAGAGAAAGTGTTTGCAGACTGCTGAATCCACACACGGGTTTAACTCTGGAAGTTGAGTGCACACATTGACAACCGTTCTGTTAGATAGCTGCGTTTTGGATTTAGAAGCAGATATTTCCCTGGGCTTACTGCTGTTTCTTCCTTATGCCGGTAATGGGCTGAAAACGCCTGTTTTGGGACTCTGCAGAGAAAGTGTTTGCAGACTGCTGAATCCACACACGGGTTTAACTCTGGAAGTTGAGTGCACACATTGACAACCGTTCTGTTAGATAGCTGCGTTTTGGATTTAGAAGCAGATTTTTCCCTGTGCTTACTGCTGTTTCTTCCATATGCCGGTAATGGGCTGAAAACGCCTGTTTTGGGACTCTGCAGAGAAAGCGTTTGCAGACTGCTGAATCCACACACGGGTTTAACTCTGGAAGTTGAGTGCACACATTGACAACCGTTCTGTTAGATAGCTGCGTTTTGGATTTAGAAGCAGATATTTCCCTGTGCTTACTGCTGTTTCTTCCATATGCCGGTAACGGACTGAAAACGCCTGTTTTGGGACTCTGCAGAGAAAGTGTTTGCAGACTGCTGCATCCACACACGGGTTTAACTCTGGAAGTTGAGTGCACACATTGACAACCGTTCTGTTAGATAGCTGCGTTTTGGATTTAGAAGCAGATATTTCCCTGGGCTTACTGCTGTTTCTTCCATATGCCGGTAATGGGCTGAAAACGTCTGTTTTGGGACTCTGCAGAGAAAGTGTTTGCAGACTGCTGAATCCACACACGGGTTTAACTCTGGAAGTTGAGTGCACCCATTGACAACCGTTCTGTTAGATAGCTGCGTTTTGGATTTAGAAGCAGATATTTCCCTGGGCTTACTGCTGTTTCTTCCATATGCCGGTAATGGGCTGAAAACGCCTGTTTTGGGACTCTGCAGAGAAAGTGTTTGCAGACTGCTGAATCCACACACGGGTTTAACTCTGGAAGTTGAGTGCACACATTGACAACCGTTCTGTTAGATAGCTGCGTTTTGGATTTAGAAGCAGCTATTTCCCTGGGCTTACTGCTGTTTCTTCCATATGCCGGTAATGGGCTGAAAACGCCTGTTTTGGGACTCTGCAGAGAAAGTGTTTGCAGACTGCTGAATCCACACACGGGTTTAACTCTGGAAGTTGAGTGCACAAATTGACAACCGTTCTGTTAGATAGCTGCGTTTTGGATTTAGAAGCAGATATTTCCCTGTGCTTACTGTTGTTTCTTCCATATGCCGGTAATGGGCTGAAAACGCCTGTTTTGGGACTCTGCACAGAAAGTGTTTGCAGACTGCTGAATCCACACACGGGTTTAACTCTGGAAGTTGAGTGCACACATTGACAACCGTTCTGTTAGATAGCTGCGTTTTGGATTTAGAAGCAGATATTTCCCTGTGCTTACTGCTGTTTCTTCCATATGCCGGTAATGGGTTGAAAACGCCTGTTTTGGGACTCTGCAGAGAAAGTGTTTGCAGACTGCTGAATCCACACACGGGTTTAACTCTGGAAGTTGAGTGCACACATTGACAACCTTTCTGTTAGATAGCTGCGTTTTGGATTTAGAAGCAGCTATTTCCCTGGGCTTACTGCTGTTTCTTCCATATGCCGGTAATGGGCTGAAAACGCCTGTTTTGGGACTCTGCAGAGAAAGTGTTTGCAGACTGCTGAATCCACACACGGGTTTAACTCTGGAAGTTGAGTGCACACATTGACAACCGTTCTGTTAGATAGCCGCGTTTTGGATTTAGAAGCAGATATTTCCCTGTGCTTACTGCTGTTTCTTCCATATGCCGGTAATGGGCTGAAAACGCCTGTTTTGGGACTCTGCAGAGAAAGTGTTTGCAGACTGCTGAATCCACACACGGGTTTAACTCTGGAAGTTGAGTGCACACATTGACAACCGTTCTGTTAGATAGCTGCGTTTTGGATTTAGAAGCAGATATTTCCCTGTGCTTACTGCTGTTTCTTCCATATGCCGGTAATGGGCTGAAAACGCCTGTTTTGGGACTCTGCAGAGAAAGCGTTTGCAGACTGCTGAATCCACACACGGGTTTAACTCTGGAAGTTGAGTGCACACATTGACAACCGTTCTGTTAGATAGCTGCGTTTTGGATTTAGAAGCAGATATTTCCCTGTGCTTACTGCTGTTTCTTCCAAATGCCGGTAATGGGCTGAAAACGCCTGTTTTGGGACTCTGCAGAGAAAGTGTTTGCAGACTGCTGAATCCACACACGGGTTTAACTCTGGAAGTTGAGTGCACACATTGACAACCGTTCTGTTAGATAGCTGCGTTTTGGATTTAGAAGCAGATATTTCCCTGTGCTTACTGCTGTTTCTTCCATATGCCGGTAATGGGCTGAAAACGCCTGTTTTGGGACTCTGCAGAGAAAGTGTTTGCAGACTGCTGAATCCACACACGGGTTTAACTCTGGAAGTTGAGTGCACACATTGACAACCGTTCTGTTAGATAGCTGCGTTTTGGATTTAGAAGCAGATATTTCCCTGTGCTTACTGCTGTTTCTTCCATATGCCGGTAATGGGTTGAAAACGCCTGTTTTGGGACTCTGCAGAGAAAGTGTTTGCAGACTGCTGAATCCACACACGGGTTTAACTCTGGAAGTTGAGTGCACACATTGACAACCGTTCTGTTAGATAGCTGCGTTTTGGATTTAGAAGCAGATATTTCCCTGGGCTTACTGCTGTTTCTTCCTTATGCCGGTAATGGGCTGAAAACGCCTGTTTTGGGACTCTGCAGAGAAAGTGTTTGCAGACTGCTGAATCCACACACGGGTTTAACTCTGGAAGTTGAGTGCACACATTGACAACCGTTCTGTTAGATAGCTGCGTTTTGGATTTAGAAGCAGATATTTCCCTGTGCTTACTGCTGTTTCTTCCATATGCCGGTAACGGGCTGAAAACGCCTGTTTTGGGACTCTGCAGAGAAAGCGTTTGCAGACTGCTGAATCCACACACGGGTTTAACTCTGGAAGTTGAGTGCACACATTGACAACCGTTCTGTTAGATAGCTGCGTTTTGGATTTAGAAGCAGATATTTCCCTGTGCTTACTGCTGTTTCTTCCATATGCCGGTAACGGACTGAAAACGCCTGTTTTGGGACTCTGCAGAGAAAGTGTTTGCAGACTGCTGCATCCACACACGGGTTTAACTCTGGAAGTTGAGTGCACACATTGACAACCGTTCTGTTAGATAGCTGCGTTTTGGATTTAGAAGCAGATATTTCCCTGTGCTTACTGCTGTTTCTTCCATATGCCGGTAATGGGCTGAAAACGCCTGTTTTGGGACTCTGCAGAGAAAGTGTTTGCAGACTGCTGAATCCACACACGGGTTTAACTCTGGAAGTTGAGTGCACACATTGACAACCGTTCTGTTAGATAGCTGCGTTTTGGATTTAGAAGCAGATATTTCCCTGGGCTTACTGCTGTTTCTTCCATATGCCTGTAATGGGCTGAAAACGCCTGTTTTGGGACTCTGCAGAGAAAGTGTTTGCAGACTGCTGAATCCACACACGGGTTTAACTCTGCAAGTTGAGTGCACACATTGACAACCGTTCTGTTAGATAGCTGCGTTTTGGATTTAGAAGCAGATATTTCCCTGGGCTTACTGCTGTTTCTTCCATATGCCGGTAATGGGCTGAAAACGCCTGTTTTGGGACTCTGCAGAGAAAGTGTTTGCAGACTGCTGAATCCACACACGGGTTTAACTCTGGAAGTTGAGTGCACACATTGACAACCGTTCTGTTAGATAGCTGCGTTTTGGATTTAGAAGCAGATATTTCCCTGTGCTTACTGCTGTTTCTTCCATATGCCGGTAATGGGCTGAAAACGCCTGGTTTGGGACTCTGCAGAGAAAGTGTTTGCAGACTGCTGAATCCACACACGGGTTTAACTCTGGAAGTTGAGTGCACAAATTGACAACCGTTCTGTTAGATAGCTGCGTTTTGGATTTAGAAGCAGATATTTCCCTGTGCTTACTGCTGTTTCTTCCATATGCCGGTAATGGGCTGAAAACGCCTGTTTTGGGACTCTGCAGAGAAAGAGTTTGCAGACTGCTGAATCCACACACGGGTTTAACTCTGGAAGTTGAGTGCACACATTGACAACCGTTCTGTTAGATAGCTGCGTTTCGGATTTACAAGCAGATATTTCCCTGTGCTTACTGCTGTTTCTTCCATATGCCGGTAATGGGTTGAAAACGCCTGTTTTGGGACTCTGCAGAGAAAGTGTTTGCAGACTGCTGAATCCACACACGGGTTTAACTCTGGAAGTTGAGTGCACACATTGACAACCTTTCTGTTAGATAGCTGCGTTTTGGATTTAGAAGCAGATATTTCCCTGGGCTTACTGCTGTTTCTTCCATATGCGGGTAATGGGCTGAAAACGCCTGTTTTGGGACTCTGCAGAGAAAGTGTTTGCAGACTGCTGAATCCACACACGGGTTTAACTCTGGAAGTTGAGTGCACACATTGACAACCGTTCTGTTAGATAGCTGCGTTTTGGATTTAGAAGCAGATATTTCCTTGGGCTTACTGCTGTTTCTTCCATATGCCGGTAATGGGCTGAAAACGCCTGTTTTGGGACTCTGCAGAGAAAGTGTTTGCAGACTGCTGAATCCACACATGGGTTTAACTCTGGAAGTTGAGTGCACACATTGACAACCGTTCTGTTAGATAGCTGCGTTTTGGATTTAGAAGCAGATATTTCCCTGTGCTTACTGCTGTTTCTTCCATATGCCGGTAATGGGCTGAAAACGCCTGTTTTGGGACTCTGCAGAGAAAGTGTTTGCAGACTGCTGAATCCACACACGGGTTTAACTCTGGAAGTTGAGTGCACCCATTGACAACCGTTCTGTTAGATAGCTGCGTTTTGGATTTAGAAGCAGATATTTGCCTGTGCTTACTGCTGTTTCTTCCATATGCCGGTAATGGGCTGAAAACGCCTGTTTTGTGACTCTGCAGAGAAAGTGTTTGCAGACTGCTGAATCCACACACGGGTTTAACTCTGGAAGTTGAGTGCACACATTGACAACCGTTCTGTTAGATAGCTGCGTTTTGGATTTAGAAGCAGTTATTTCCCTGTGCTTACTGCTGTTTCTTCCATATGCCGGTAAAGGGCTGAAAACGCCTGTTTTGGGACTCTGCAGAGAAAGTGTTTGCAGACTGCTGAATCCACACACGGGTTTAACTCTGGAAGTTGAGTGCACACATTGACAACCGTTCTGTTAGATAGCTGCGTTTTGGATTTAGAAGCAGATATTTCCCTGTGCTTACTGCTGTTTCTTCCATATGCCGGTAATGGGTTGAAAACGCCTGTTTTGGGACTCTGCAGAGAAAGTGTTTGCAGACTGCTGAATCCACACACGGGTTTAACTCTGGAAGTTGAGTGCACACATTGACAACCGTTCTGTTAGATAGCTGCGTTTTGGATTTAGAAGCAGATATTTCCCTGGGCTTACTGCTGTTTCTTCCATATGCCGGTAATGGGCTGAAAACGCCTGTTTTGGGACTCTGCAGAGAAAGTGTTTGCAGACTGCTGAATCCACACACGGGTTTAACTCTGGAAGTTGAGTGCACACATTGACAACCGTTCTGTTAGATAGCTGCGTTTTGGATTTAGAAGCAGATATTTCCCTGTGCTTACTGCTGTTTCTTCCATATGCCGGTAATGGGCTGAAAACGCCTGTTTTGGGACTCTGCAGAGAAAGTGTTTGCAGACTGCTGCATCCACACAAGGGTTTAACTCTGGAAGTTGAGTGTACACCTTGACAACCGTTCTGTTAGATAGCTGCGTTTTGGATTTACAAGCAGCTATTTCCCTGGGCTTACTGCTGTTTCTTCCATATGCCGGTAATGGGCTGAAAACGCCTGTTTTGGGACTCTGCAGAGAAAGTGTTTGCAGACTGCTGAATCCACACACGGGTTTAACTCTGGAAGTTGAGTGCACACATTGACAACCGTTCTGTTAGATAGCCGCGTTTTGGATTTAGAAGCAGATATTTCCCTGTGCTTACTGCTGTTTCTTCCATATGCCGGTAATGGGCTGAAAACGCCTGTTTTGGGACTCTGCAGAGAAAGTGTTTGCAGACTGCTGAATCCACACACGGGTTTAACTCTGGAAGTTGAGTGCACACATTGACAACCGTTCTGTTAGATAGCTGCGTTTTGGATTTAGAAGCAGATATTTCCCTGTGCTTACTGCTGTTTCTTCCATATGCCGGTAATGGGCTGAAAACGCCTGTTTTGGGACTCTGCAGAGAAAGCGTTTGCAGACTGCTGAATCCACACACGGGTTTAACTCTGGAAGTTGAGTGGACCCATTGACAACCGTTCTGTTAGATAGCTGCGTTTTGGATTTAGAAGCAGATATTTCCCTGTGCTTACTGCTGTTTCTTCCATATGCCGGTAATGGGCTGAAAACGCCTGTTTTGGGACTCTGCAGAGAAAGTGTTTGCAGACTGCTGAATCCACACACGGGTTTAACTCTGGAAGTTGAGTGCACACATTGACAACCGTTCTGTTAGATAGCTGCGTTTTGGATTTAGAAGCAGATATTTCCCTGTGCTTACTGCTGTTTCTTCCATATGCCGGTAAAGGGCTGAAAACGCCTGTTTTGGGACTCTGCAGAGAAAGTGTTTGCAGACTGCTGAATCCACACACGGGTTTAACTCTGGAAGTTGAGTGCACACATTGACAACCGTTCTGTTAGATAGCTGCGTTTTGGATTTAGAAGCAGATATTTCCCTGTGCTTACTGCTGTTTCTTCCATATGCCGGTAATGGGTTGAAAACGCCTGTTTTGGGACTCTGCAGAGAAAGTGTTTGCAGACTGCTGAATCCACACACGGGTTTAACTCTGGAAGTTGAGTGCACACATTGACAACCGTTCTGTTAGATAGCTGCGTTTTGGATTTAGAAGCAGATATATCCCTGGGCTTACTGCTGTTTCTTCCATATGCCTGTAATGGGCTGAAAACGCCTGTTTTGGGACTCTGCAGAGAAAGTGTTTGCAGACTGCTGAATCCACACACGGGTTTAACTCTGGAAGTTGAGTGCACACATTGACAACCGTTTGTTAGATAGCTGCGTTTTGGATTTAGAAGCAGATATTTCCCTGTGCTTACTGCTGTTTCTTCCATATGCCGGTAATGGGCTGAAAACGCCTGTTTTGGGACTCTGCAGAGAAAGTGTTTGCAGACTGCTGAATCCACACACGGGTTTAACTCTGGAAGTTGAGTGCACACATTGACAACCGTTCTGTTAGATAGCTGCGTTTTGGATTTAGAAGCAGATATTTCCCTGTGCTTACTGCTGTTTCTTCCATATGCCGGTAACGGACTGAAAACGCCTGTTTTGGGACTCTGCAGAGAAAGTGTTTGCAGACTGCTGCATCCACACACGGGTTTAACTCTGGAAGTTGAGTGCACACATTGACAACCGTTCTGTTAGATAGCTGCGTTTTGGATTTAGAAGCAGATATTTCCCTGGGCTTACTGCTGTTTCTTCCATATGCCGGTAATGGGCTGAAAACGCCTGTTTTGGGACTCTGCAGAGAAAGTGTTTGCAGACTGCTGAATCCACACACGGGTTTAACTCTGGAAGTTGAGTGCACACATTGACAACCGTTCTGTTAGATAGCTGCGTTTTGGATTTAGAAGCAGATATTTCCCTGTGCTTACTGCTGTTTCTTCCATATGCCGGTAATGGGCTGAAAACGCCTGTTTTGGGACTCTGCAGAGAAAGTGTTTGCAGACTGCTGAATCCACACACGGGTTTAACTCTGGAAGTTGAGTGCACACATTGACAACCGTTCTGTTAGATAGCTGCGTTTTCGGTTTAGAAGCAGATATTTCCCTGTGCTTACTGCTGTTTCTTCCATATGCCGGTAATGGGCTGAAAACGCCTGTTTTGGGACTCTGCAGAGAAAGTGTTTGCAGACTGCTGAATCCACACACGGGTTTAACTCTGGAAGTTGAGTGCACAAATTGACAACCGTTCTGTTAGATAGCTGCGTTTTGGATTTAGAAGCAGATATATCCCTGTGCTTACTGCTGTTTCTTCCATATGCCGGTAATGGGCTGAAAACGCCTGTTTTGAGACTCTGCAGAGAAAGTGTTTGCAGACTGCTGAATCCACACACGGGTTTAACTCTGGAAGTTGAGTGCACACATTGACAACCGTTCTGTTAGATAGCTGCGTTTTGGATTTAGAAGCAGATATTTCCCTGTGCTTACTGCTGTTTCTTCCATATGCCGGTAATGGGTTGAAAACGCCTGTTTTGGGACTCTGCAGAGAAAGTGTTTGCAGACTGCTGAATCCACACACGGGTTTAACTCTGGAAGTTGAGTGCACACATTGACAACCTTTCTGTTAGATAGCTGCGTTTTGGATTTAGAAGCAGATATTTCCCTGGGCTTACTGCTGTTTCTTCCATATGCCGGTAATGGGCTGAAAACGCCTGTTTTGGGACTCTGCAGAGAAAGTGTTTGCAGACTGCTGAATCCACACACGGGTTTAACTCTGGAAGTTGAGTGCACACATTGACAACCGTTCTGTTAGATAGCTGCGTTTTGGATTTAGAAGCAGATATTTCCCTGGGCTTACTGCTGTTTCTTCCATATGCCGGTAATGGGCTGAAAACGCCTGTTTTGGGACTCTGCAGAGAAAGTGTTTGCAGACTGCTGAATCCACACACGGGTTTAACTCTGGAAGTTGAGTGCACACATTGACAACCGTTCTGTTAGATAGCTGCGTTTTGGATTTAGAAGCAGATATTTCCCTGTGCTTACTGCTGTTTCTTCCATATGCCGGTAATGGGCTGAAAACGCCTGTTTTGGGACTCTGCAGAGAAAGCGTTTGCAGACTGCTGAATCCACACACGGGTTTAACTCTGGAAGTTGAGTGCACCCATTGACAACCGTTCTGTTAGATAGCTGCGTTTTGGATTTAGAAGCAGATATTTCCCTGTGCTTACTGCTGTTTCTTCCATATGCCGGTAATGGGTTGAAAACGCCTGTTTTGGGACTCTGCAGAGAAAGTGTTTGCAGACTGCTGAATCCACACACGGGTTTAACTCTGGAAGTTGAGTGCACACATTGACAACCGTTCTGTTAGATAGCTGCGTTTTGGATTTAGAAGCAGATATATCCCTGGGCTTACTGCTGTTTCTTCCATATGCCTGTAACGGGCTGAAAACGCCTGTTTTGGGACTCTGCAGAGAAAGTGTTTGCAGACTGCTGAATCCACACACGGGTTTAACTCTGGAAGTTGAGTGCACACATTGACAACCGTTTGTTAGATAGCTGCGTTTTGGATTTAGAAGCAGATATTTCCTTGGGCTTACTGCTGTTTCTTCCATATGCCGGTAATGGGCTGAAAACGCCTGTTTTGGGACTCTGCAGAGAAAGTGTTTGCAGACTGCTGAATCCACACATGGGTTTAACTCTGGAAGTTGAGTGCACACATTGACAACCGTTCTGTTAGATAGCTGCGTTTTGGATTTAGAAGCAGATATTTCCCTGTGCTTACTGCTGTTTCTTCCGTATGCCGGTAATGGGCTGAAAACGCCTGTTTTGGGACTCTGCAGAGAAAGTGTTTGCAGACTGCTGAATCCACACACGGGTTTAACTCTGGAAGTTGAGTGCACCCATTGACAACCGTTCTGTTAGATAGCTGCGTTTTGGATTTAGAAGCAGATATTTCCCTGTGCTTACTGCTGTTTCTTCCATATGCCGGTAATGGGCTGAAAACGCCTGTTTTGGGACTCTGCAGAGAAAGTGTTTGCAGACTGCTGAATCCACACACGGGTTTAACTCTGGAAGTTGAGTGCACACATTGACAACCGTTCTGTTAGATAGCTGCGTTTTGGATTTAGAAGCAGATATTTCCCTGTGCTTACTGCTGTTTCTTCCATATGCCGGTAATGGGTTGAAAACGCCTGTTTTGGGACTCTGCAGAGAAAGTGTTTGCAGACTGCTGAATCCACGCACGGGTTTAACTCTGGAAGTTGAGTGCACACATTGACAACCGTTCTGTTAGATAGCTGCGTTTTGGATTTAGAAGCAGATATTTCCCTGGGCTTACTGCTGTTTCTTCCATATGCCGGTAATGGGCTGAAAACGCCTGTTTTGGGACTCTGCAGAGAAAGTGTTTGCAGACTGCTGAATCCACACACCGGTTTAACTCTGGAAGTTGAGTGCACACATTGACAACCGTTCTGTTAGATAGCTGCGTTTTGGATTTAGAAGCAGATATTTCCCTGTGCTTACTGCTGTTTCTTCCATATGCCGGTAATGGGCTGAAAACGCCTGTTTTGGGACTCTGCAGAGAAAGTGTTTGCAGACTGCTGCATCCACACAAGGGTTTAACTCTGGAAGTTGAGTGTACACCTTGACAACCGTTCTGTTAGATAGCTGCGTTTTGGATTTACAAGCAGCTATTTCCCTGGGCTTACTGCTGTTTCTTCCATATGCCGGTAATGGGCTGAAAACGCCTGTTTTGGGACTCTGCAGAGAAAGTGTTTGCAGACTGCTGAATCCACACACGGGTTTAACTCTGGAAGTTGAGTGCACACATTGACAACCGTTCTGTTAGATAGCCGCGTTTTGGATTTAGAAGCAGATATTTCCCTGTGCTTACTGCTGTTTCTTCCATATGCCGGTAATGGGCTGAAAACGCCTGTTTTGGGACTCTGCAGAGAAAGTGTTTGCAGACTGCTGAATCCACACACGGGTTTAACTCTGGAAGTTGAGTGCACACATTGACAACCGTTCTGTTAGATAGCTGCGTTTTGGATTTAGAAGCAGATATTTCCCTGTGCTTACTGCTGTTTCTTCCATATGCCGGTAATGGGCTGAAAACGCCTGTTTTGGGACTCTGCAGAGAAAGTGTTTGCAGACTGCTGAATCCACACACGGGTTTAACTCTGGAAGTTGAGTGGACCCATTGACAACCGTTCTGTTAGATAGCTGCGTTTTGGATTTAGAAGCAGATATTTCCCTGTGCTTACTGCTGTTTCTTCCATATGCCGGTAATGGGCTGAAAACGCCTGTTTTGGGACTCTGCAGAGAAAGTGTTTGCAGACTGCTGAATCCACACACGGGTTTAACTCTGGAAGTTGAGTGCACACATTGACAACCGTTCTGTTAGATAGCTGCGTTTTGGATTTAGAAGCAGATATTTCCCTGTGCTTACTGCTGTTTCTTCCATATGCCGGTAATGGGCTGAAAACGCCTGTTTTGGGACTCTGCAGAGAAAGTGTTTGCAGACTGCTGAATCCACACACGGGTTTAACTCTGGAAGTTGAGTGCACACATTGACAACCGTTCTGTTAGATAGCTGCGTTTTGGATTTAGAAGCAGATATTTCCCTGTGCTTACTGCTGTTTCTTCCATATGCCGGTAATGGGTTGAAAACGCCTGTTTTGGGACTCTGCAGAGAAAGTGTTTGCAGACTGCTGAATCCACACACGGGTTTAACTCTGGAAGTTGAGTGCACACATTGACAACCGTTCTGTTAGATAGCTGCGTTTTGGATTTAGAAGCAGATATATCCCTGGGCTTACTGCTGTTTCTTCCATATGCCGGTAATGGGCTGAAAACGCCTGTTTTGGGACTCTGCAGAGAAAGTGTTTGCAGACTGCTGAATCCACACACGGGTTTAACTCTGGAAGTTGAGTGCACACATTGACAACCGTTTGTTAGATAGCTGCGTTTTGGATTTAGAAGCAGATATTTCCCTGTGCTTACTGCTGTTTCTTCCATATGCCGGTAATGGGCTGAAAACGCCTGTTTTGGGACTCTGCAGAGAAAGTGTTTGCAGACTGCTGAATCCACACACGGGTTTAACTCTGGAAGTTGAGTGCACACATTGACAACCGTTCTGTTAGATAGCTGCGTTTTGGATTTAGAAGCAGATATTTCCCTGTGCTTACTGCTGTTTCTTCCATATGCCGGTAACGGACTGAAAACGCCTGTTTTGGGACTCTGCAGAGAAAGTGTTTGCAGACTGCTGCATCCACACACGGGTTTAACTCTGGAAGTTGAGTGCACACATTGACAACCGTTCTGTTAGATAGCTGCGTTTTGGATTTAGAAGCAGATATTTCCCTGGGCTTACTGCTGTTTCCTCCATATGCCGGTAATGGGCTGAAAACGCCTGTTTTGGGACTCTGCAGAGAAAGTGTTTGCAGACTGCTGAATCCACACACGGGTTTAACTCTGGAAGTTGAGTGCACACATTGACAACCGTTCTGTTAGATAGCTGCGTTTTGGATTTAGAAGCAGATATTTCCCTGTGCTTACTGCTGTTTCTTCCATATGCCGGTAATGGGCTGAAAACGCCTGTTTTGGGACTCTGCAGAGAAAGTGTTTGCAGACTGCTGAATCCACACACGGGTTTAACTCTGGAAGTTGAGTGCACACATTGACAACCGTTCTGTTAGATAGCTGCGTTTTCGGTTTAGAAGCAGATATTTCCCTGTGCTTACTGCTGTTTCTTCCATATGCCGGTAATGGGCTGAAAACGCCTGTTTTGGGACTCTGCAGAGAAAGTGTTTGCAGACTGCTGAATCCACACACGGGTTTAACTCTGGAAGTTGAGTGCACAAATTGACAACCGTTCTGTTAGATAGCTGCGTTTTGGATTTAGAAGCAGATATATCCCTGTGCTTACTGCTGTTTCTTCCATATGCCGGTAATGGGCTGAAAACGCCTGTTTTGGGACTCTGCAGAGAAAGTGTTTGCAGACTGCTGAATCCACACACGGGTTTAACTCTGGAAGTTGAGTGCACACATTGACAACCGTTCTGTTAGATAGCTGCGTTTTGGATTTAGAAGCAGATATTTCCCTGTGCTTACTGCTGTTTCTTCCATATGCCGGTAATGGGTTGAAAACGCCTGTTTTGGGACTCTGCAGAGAAAGTGTTTGCAGACTGCTGAATCCACACACGGGTTTAACTCTGGAAGTTGAGTGCACACATTGACAACCTTTCTGTTAGATAGCTGCGTTTTGGATTTAGAAGCAGATATTTCCCTGGGCTTACTGCTGTTTCTTCCATATGCCGGTAATGGGCTGAAAACGCCTGTTTTGGGACTCTGCAGAGAAAGTGTTTGCAGACTGCTGAATCCACACACGGGTTTAACTCTGGAAGTTCAGTGCACACATTGACAACCGTTCTGTTAGATAGCTGCGTTTTGGATTTAGAAGCAGATATTTCCCTGGGCTTACTGCTGTTTCTTCCATATGCCGGTAATGGGCTGAAAACGCCTGTTTTGGGACTCTGCAGAGAAAGTGTTTGCAGACTGCTGAATCCACACACGGGTTTAACTCTGGAAGTTGAGTGCACACATTGACAACCGTTCTGTTAGATAGCTGCGTTTTGGATTTAGAAGCAGATATTTCCCTGTGCTTACTGCTGTTTCTTCCATATGCCGGTAATGGGCTGAAAACGCCTGTTTTGGGACTCTGCAGAGAAAGTGTTTGCAGACTGCTGAATCCACACACGGGTTTAACTCTGGAAGTTGAGTGCACCCATTGACAACCGTTCGGTTAGATAGCTGCGTTTTGGATTTAGAAGCAGATATTTCCCTGTGCTTACTGCTGTTTCTTCCATATGCCGGTAATGGGCTGAAAACGCCTGTTTTGGGACTCTGCAGAGAAAGTGTTTGCAGACTGCTGAATCCACACACGGGTTTAACTCTGGAAGTTGAGTGCACACATTGACAACCGTTCTGTTAGATAGCTGCGTTTTGGATTTAGAAGCAGATATTTCCCTGTGCTTACTGCTGTTTCTTCCATATGCCGGTAATGGGCTGAAAACGCCTGTTTTGGGACTCTGCAGAGAAAGTGTTTGCAAACTGCTGAATCCACACACGGGTTTAACTCTGGAAGTTGAGTGCACACATTGACAACCGTTCTGTTAGATAGCTGCGTTTTGGATTTAGAAGCAGATATTTCCCTGTGCTTACTGCTGTTTCTTCCATATGCCGGTAATGGGTTGAAAACGCCTGTTTTGGGACTCTGCAGAGAAAGTGTTTGCAGACTGCTGAATCCACACACGGGTTTAACTCTGGAAGTTGAGTGCACACATTGACAACCGTTCTGTTAGATAGCTGCGTTTTGGATTTAGAAGCAGATATTTCCCTGTTCTTACTGCTGTTTCTTCCATATGCCGGTAATGGGCTGAAAACGCCTGTTTTGGGACTCTGCAGAGAAAGTGTTTGCAGACTGCTGCATCCACACAAGGGTTTAACTCTGGAAGTTGAGTGTACACCTTGACAACCGTTCTGTTAGATAGCTGCGTTTTGGATTTAGAAGCAGATATTTCCCTGGGCTTACTGCTGTTTCTTCCATATGCCGGTAATGGGCTGAAAACGCCTGTTTTGGGACTCTGCAGAGAAAGTGTTTGCAGACTGCTGAATCCACACACGGGTTTAACTCTGGAAGTTGAGTGCACACATTGACAACCGTTCTGTTAGATAGCCGCGTTTTGGATTTAGAAGCAGATATTTCCCTGTGCTTACTGCTGTTTCTTCCATATGCCGGTAATGGGCTGAAAACGCCTGTTTTGGGACTCTGCAGAGAAAGTGTTTGCAGACTGCTGAATCCACACACGGGTTTAACTCTGGAAGTTGAGTGCACACATTGACAACCGTTCTGTTAGATAGCTGCGTTTTGGATTTAGAAGCAGATATTTCCCTGTGCTTACTGCTGTTTCTTCCATATGCCGGTAATGGGCTGAAAACGCCTGTTTTGGGACTCTGCAGAGAAAGCGTTTGCAGACTGCTGAATCCACACACGGGTTTAACTCTGGAAGTTGAGTGGACCCATTGACAACCGTTCTGTTAGATAGCTGCGTTTTGGATTTAGAAGCAGATATTTCCCTGTGCTTACTGCTGTTTCTTCCATATGCCGGTAATGGGTTGAAAACGCCTGTTTTGGGACTCTGCAGAGAAAGTGTTTGCAGACTGCTGAATCCACACACGGGTTTAACTCTGGAAGTTGAGTGCACACATTGACAACCGTTCTGTTAGATAGCTGCGTTTTGGATTTAGAAGCAGATATTTCCCTGGGCTTACTGCTGTTTCTTCCATATGCCGGTAATGGGCTGAAAACGCCTGTTTTGGGACTCTGCAGAGAAAGTGTTTGCAGACTGCTGAATCCACACACGGGTTTAACTCTGGAAGTTGAGTGCACACATTGACAACCGTTCTGTTAGATAGCTGCGTTTTGGATTTAGAAGCAGATATTTCCCTGTGCTTACTGCTGTTTCTTCCATATGCCGGTAATGGGCTGAAAACGCCTGTTTTGGGACTCTGCAGAGAAAGCGTTTGCAGACTGCTGAATCCACACACGGGTTTAACTCTGGAAGTTGAGTGGACCCATTGACAACCGTTCTGTTAGATAGCTGCGTTTTGGATTTAGAAGCAGATATTTCCCTGTGCTTACTGCTGTTTCTTCCATATGCCGGTAATGGGTTGAAAACGCCTGTTTTGGGACTCTGCAGAGAAAGTGTTTGCAGACTGCTGAATCCACACACGGGTTTAATTCTGGAAGTTGAGTGCACACATTGACAACCGTTCTGTTAGATAGCTGCGTTTTGGATTTAGAAGCAGATATTTCCCTGGGCTTACTGCTGTTTCTTCCATATGCCGGTAATGGGCTGAAAACGCCTGTTTTGGGACTCTGCAGAGAAAGTGTTTGCAGACTGCTGAATCCACACACGGGTTTAACTCTGGAAGTTGAGTGCACACATTGACAACCGTTCTGTTAGATAGCTGCGTTTTGGATTTAGAAGCAGATATTTCCCTGTGCTTACTGCTGTTTCTTCCATATGCCGGTAATGGGCTGAAAACGCCTGTTTTGGGACTCTGCAGAGAAAGTGTTTGCAGACTGCTGAATCCACACACGGGTTTAACTCTGGAAGTTGAGTGCACACATTGACAACCGTTCTGTTAGATAGCTGCGTTTTATATTTAGAAGCAGATATTTCCCTGTGCTTACTGCTGTTTCTTCCATATGCCGGTAATGGGTTGAAAACGCCTGTTTTGGGACTCTGCAGAGAAAGTGTTTGCAGACTGCTGAATCCACACACGGGTTTAACTCTGGAAGTTGAGTGCACACATTGACAACCGTTCTGTTAGATAGCTGCGTTTTGGATTTAGAAGCAGATATTTCCCTGGGCTTACTGCTGTTTCTTCCATATGCCGGTAATGGGCTGAAAACGCCTGTTTTGGGACTCTGCAGAGAAAGTGTTTGCAGACTGCTGAATCCACACACGGGTTTAACTCTGGAAGTTGAGTGCACACATTCACAACCGTTCTTTTAGATAGCTGCGTTTTGGATTTAGAAGCAGATATTTCCCTGTGCTTACTGCTGTTTCTTCCATATGCCGGTAATGGGCTGAAAACGCCTGTTTTGGGACTCTGCAGAGAAAGTGTTTGCAGACTGCTGAATCCACACACGGGTTTAACTCTGGAAGTTGAGTGCACACATTGACAACCGTTCTGTTAGATAGCTGCGTTTTGGATTTAGAAGCAGATATTTCCCTGTGCTTACTGCTGTTTCTTCCATATGCCGGTAATGGGCTGAAAACGCCTGTTTTGGGACTCTGCAGAGAAAGTGTTTGCAGACTGCTGAATCCACACACGGGTTTAACTCTGGAAGTTGAGTGCACACATTGACAACCGTTCTTTTAGATAGCTGCGTTTTGGATTTAGAAGCAGATATTTCCCTGTGCTTACTGCTGTTTCTTCCATATGCCGGTAATGGGCTGAAAACGCCTGTTTTGGGACTCTGCAGAGAAAGTGTTTGCAGACTGCTGAATCCACACACGGGTTTAACTCTGGAAGTTGAGTGCACACATTGACAACCGTTCTGTTAGATAGCTGCGTTTTGGATTTAGAAGCAGATATTTCCCTGTGCTTACTGCTGTTTCTTCCATATGCCGGTAATGGGCTGAAAACGCCTGTTTTGGGACTCTGCAGAGAAAGTGTTTGCAGACTGCTGAATCCACACACGGGTTTAACTCTGGAAGTTGAGTGCACACATTGACAACCGTTCTCTTAGATTGCCGCGTTTTGGATTTAGAAGCAGATATTTCCCTGTGCTTACTGCTGTTTCTTCCATATGCCGGTAATGGGCTGAAAACGCCTGTTTTGGGACTCTGCAGAGAAAGTGTTTGCAGACTGCTGAATCCACACACGGGTTTAACTCTGGAAGTTGAGTGCACACATTGACAACCGTTCTGTTAGATAGCTGCGTTTTGGATTTAGAAGCAGATATTTCCCTGTGCTTACTGCTGTTTCTTCCATATGCCGGTAATGGGCTGAAAACGCCTGTTTTGGGACTCTGCAGAGAAAGCGTTTGCAGACTGCTGAATCCACACACGGGTTTAACTCTGGAAGTTGAGTGGACCCATTGACAACCGTTCTGTTAGATAGCTGCGTTTTGGATTTAGAAGCAGATATTTCCCTGTGCTTACTGCTGTTTCTTCCATATGCCGGTAATGGGTTGAAAACGCCTGTTTTGGGACTCTGCAGAGAAAGTGTTTGCAGACTGCTGAATCCACACACGGGTTTAACTCTGGAAGTTGAGTGCACACATTGACAACCGTTCTGTTAGATAGCTGCGTTTTGGATTTAGAAGCAGATATTTCCCTGGGCTTACTGCTGTTTCTTCCATATGCCGGTAATGGGCTGAAAACGCCTGTTTTGGGACTCTGCAGAGAAAGTGTTTGCAGACTGCTGAATCCACACACGGGTTTAACTCTGGAAGTTGAGTGCACACATTGACAACCGTTCTGTTAGATAGCTGCGTTTTGGATTTAGAAGCAGATATTTCCCTGTGCTTACTGCTGTTTCTTCCATATGCCGGTAATGGGCTGAAAACGCCTGTTTTGGGACTCTGCAGAGAAAGCGTTTGCAGACTGCTGAATCCACACACGGGTTTAACTCTGGAAGTTGAGTGGACCCATTGACAACCGTTCTGTTAGATAGCTGCGTTTTGGATTTAGAAGCAGATATTTCCCTGTGCTTACTGCTGTTTCTTCCATATGCCGGTAATGGGTTGAAAACGCCTGTTTTGGGACTCTGCAGAGAAAGTGTTTGCAGACTGCTGAATCCACACACGGGTTTAACTCTGGAAGTTGAGTGCACACATTGACAACCGTTCTGTTAGATAGCTGCGTTTTGGATTTAGAAGCAGATATTTCCCTGGGCTTACTGCTGTTTCTTCCATATGCCGGTAATGGGCTGAAAACGCCTGTTTTGGGACTCTGCAGAGAAAGTGTTTGCAGACTGCTGAATCCACACACGGGTTTAACTCTGGAAGTTGAGTGCACACATTGACAACCGTTCTGTTAGATAGCTGCGTTTTGGATTTAGAAGCAGATATTTCCCTGTGCTTACTGCTGTTTCTTCCATATGCCGGTAATGGGCTGAAAACGCCTGTTTTGGGACTCTGCAGAGAAAGTGTTTGCAGACTGCTGAATCCACACACGGGTTTAACTCTGGAAGTTGAGTGCACACATTGACAACCGTTCTGTTAGATAGCTGCGTTTTGGATTTAGAAGCAGATATTTCCCTGTGCTTACTGCTGTTTCTTCCATATGCCGGTAATGGGTTGAAAACGCCTGTTTTGGGACTCTGCAGAGAAAGTGTTTGCAGACTGCTGAATCCACACACGGGTTTAACTCTGGAAGTTGAGTGCACACATTGACAACCGTTCTGTTAGATAGCTGCGTTTTGGATTTAGAAGCAGATATTTCCCTGGGCTTACTGCTGTTTCTTCCATATGCCGGTAATGGGCTGAAAACGCCTGTTTTGGGACTCTGCAGAGAAAGTGTTTGCAGACTGCTGAATCCACACACGGGTTTAACTCTGGAAGTTGAGTGCACACATTGACAACCGTTCTGTTAGATTGCCGCGTTTTGGATTTAGAAGCAGATATTTCCCTGTGCTTACTGCTGTTTCTTCCATATGCCGGTAATGGCTGAAAACGCCTGTTTTGGGACTCTGCAGAGAAAGTGTTTGCAGACTGCTGAATCCACACACGGGTTTAACTCTGGAAGTTGAGTGCACACATTGACAACCGTTCTGTTAGATAGCTGCGTTTTGGATTTAGAAGCAGATATTTCCCTGTGCTTACTGCTGTTTCTTCCATATGCCGGTAATGGGCTGAAAACGCCTGTTTTGGGACTCTGCAGAGAAAGCGTTTGCAGACTGCTGAATCCACACACGGGTTTAACTCTGGAAGTTGAGTGGACCCATTGACAACCGTTCTGTTAGATAGCTGCGTTTTGGATTTAGAAGCAGATATTTCCCTGTGCTTACTGCTGTTTCTTCCATATGCCGGTAATGGGTTGAAAACGCCTGTTTTGGGACTCTGCAGAGAAAGTGTTTGCAGACTGCTGAATCCACACACGGGTTTAACTCTGGAAGTTGAGTGCACACATTGACAACCGTTCTGTTAGATAGCTGCGTTTTGGATTTAGAAGCAGATATTTCCCTGGGCTTACTGCTGTTTCTTCCATATGCCGGTAATGGGCTGAAAACGCCTGTTTTGGGACTCTGCAGAGAAAGTGTTTGCAGACTGCTGAATCCACACACGGGTTTAACTCTGGAAGTTGAGTGCACACATTGACAACCGTTCTGTTAGATAGCTGCGTTTTGGATTTAGAAGCAGATATTTCCCTGTGCTTACTGCTGTTTCTTCCATATGCCGGTAATGGGCTGAAAAACGCCTGTTTTGGGACTCTGCAGAGAAAGTGTTTGCAGACTGCTGAATCCACACACGGGTTTAACTCTGGAAGTTGAGTGCACACATTGACAACCGTTCTGTTAGATAGCTGCGTTTTGGATTTAGAAGCAGATATTTCCCTGTGCTTACTGCTGTTTCTTCCATATGCCGGTAATGGGTTGAAAACGCCTGTTTTGGGACTCTGCAGAGAAAGTGTTTGCAGACTGCTGAATCCACACACGGGTTTAACTCTGGAAGTTGAGTGCACACATTGACAACCGTTCTGTTAGAATAGCTGCGTTTTGGATTTAGAAGCAGATATTTCCCTGGGCTTACTGCTGTTTCTTCCATATGCCGGTAATGGGCTGAAAACGCCTGTTTTGGGACTCTGCAGAGAAAGTGTTTGCAGACTGCTGAATCCACACACGGGTTTAACTCTGGAAGTTGAGTGCACACATTGACAACCGTTCTGTTAGATAGCTGCGTTTTGGATTTAGAAGCAGATATTTCCCTGTGCTTACTGCTGTTTCTTCCATATGCCGGTAATGGGCTGAAAACGCCTGTTTTGGGACTCTGCAGAGAAAGTGTTTGCAGACTGCTGAATCCACACACGGGTTTAACTCTGGAAGTTGAGTGCACACATTGACAACCGTTCTGTTAGATAGCTGCGTTTTGGATTAGAAGCAGATATTTCCCTGTGCTTACTGCTGTTTCTTCCATATGCCGGTAATGGGCTGAAAACGCCTGTTTTGGGACTCTGCAGAGAAAGTGTTTGCAGACTGCTGAATCCACACACGGGTTTAACTCTGGAAGTTGAGTGCACACATTGACAACCGTTCTGTTAGATAGCTGCGTTTTGGATTTAGAAGCAGATATTTCCCTGTGCTTACTGCTGTTTCTTC
>NW_026989535.1:0-106119 GCF_030222135.1 Aotus nancymaae | reverse complement strand
AGCGTTTTCAGCCCATTACCGGCATATGAAGAAACAGTAGTAAGCACAGGGAAATATCTGCTTCTTAATCCAAAACGCAGCTATCTAACAGAACGTTGTCAATGTGTGCACTCAACTTCCAGAGCTAAACCCGTGTGTGGATTCAGCAGTCTGCAAACACTTTCTCTGCAGAGTCCCAAAACAGGCGTTTTCAGCCCATTACCGGCATATGGAAGAGAACAGCAGTAAGCACAGGGAAATATCTGCTTCTAAATCCAAAACGCAGCTATCTAACAGAACGGTTGTCAATGTGTGCACTCAACATCCAGAGGTAAACCCGTGTGTGGATTCAGCAGTCTGCAAACACTTTCTCTGCAGAGTCCCAAAACAGGCGTTTTCAGCCCATTACCGGCATATGGAAGAAAACAGCAGTAAGCACAGGGGAATATCTGCTTCTAAATCCAAAACGCAGCTATCTAACAGAACGGTTGTCAATGTGTGCACTCAACTTCCAGAGTTAAACCCGTGTGTGGATTCAGCAGTCTGCAAACACTTTCTCTGCAGAGTCCCAAAACAGGCGTTTTCAGCCCATTACCGGCATATGGAAGAAACAGCAGTAAGCACAGGGAAATATCTGCTTCTAAATCCAAAACGCAGCTATCTAACAGAACGGTTGTCAATGTGTGCACTCAACTTCCAGAGTTAAACCCGTGTGTGGACTCAGCAGTCTGCAAACACTTTCTCTGCAGAGTCCCAAAACAGGGCGTTTTCAGCCTATTACCGGCATATGGAAGAAACAGCAGTAAGCACTGGAAATATCTGCTTCTAACTCCAAAACGCAGCTATCTAACAGAACGGTTTGTCAATGTGTGCACTCAACTTCCAGAGTTAAACCCGTGTGTGGATTCAGCAGTCTGCAAACACTTTCTCTGCTGAGTCCCAAAACAGGCGTTTTCAGCCCATTACCGGCATATGGAAGAAACAGCAGTAAGCACAGGGAAATATCTGCTTCTAAATCCAAAACGCAGCTATCTAACAGAACGGTTGTCAATGTGTGCACTCAACTTCCAGAGTTAAACCCGTGTGTGGATTCAGCAGTCTGCAAACACTTTCTCTGCAGAGTCCCAAACAGGCGTTTTCAGCACATTACCGGCATATGGAAGAAACAGCAGTAAGCACAGGGAAATATCTGCTTCTAAATCAAAACGCAGCTATCTAACAGAACGGTTGTCAATGTGTGCACTCAACTTCCAGAGTTAAACCGTGTGTGGATTCAGCAGTCTGCAAACACTTTCTGTGCAGAGTCCCAAAACAGGCGTTTTCAGCCCATTACCGGCATATGGAAGAAACAGCAGTAAGCACAGGGAAATATCTGCTTCTAAATCCAAAACGCAGCTATCTAACAGAACGGTTGTCAATGTGTGCACTCAACTTCCAGAGTTAAACCCGTGTGTGGATTCAGCAGTCTGCAAACACTTTCTCTGCAGAGTCCCAAAACAGGCGTTTTCAGCCCATTACCGGCATATGGAAGAAACTGCAGGAAGCACAGGGAAATATCTGCTTCTAAATCCAAAAGGCAGCTATCTAACAGAACGGTTGTCAATGTGTGCACTCAACTTCCAGAGTTAAACCCGTGTGTGGATTCAGCAGTCTGCAAACACTTTCTCTGCAGAGTCCCAAACAGGCGTTTTCAGCCTATTACCGGCATATGGAAGAAACAGCAGTAAGCACAGGGAAATATCTGCTTCTAAATCCAAAACGCAGCTATCTAACAGAACGGTTGTCAATGTGTGCACTCAACTTCCAGAGTTAAACCCGTGTGTGGATTCAGCAGTCTGCAAACACTTTCTGTGCAGAGTCCCAAAACAGGCGTTTTCAGCCCATTACCGGCATATGGAAGAAACAGCAGTAAGCACAGGGAAATATCTGCTTCTAAATCCAAAACGCAGCTATCTAACAGAACGGTTGTCAATGTGTGCACTCAACTTCCAGAGTTAAACCCGTGTGTGGATTCAGCAGTCTGCAAACACTTTATGTGCAGAGTCCCAAAACAGGCGTTTTCAGCCCATTACCGGCATATGGAAGAAACTGCAGTAAGCACAGGGAAATATCTGCTTCTAAATCCAAAACGCAGCTATCTAACAGAACGGTTGTCAATGTGTGCACTCAGCTTCCAGAGTTAAACCCGTGTGTGGATTCAGCAGTCTGCAAACACTTTCTCTGCAGAGTCCCAAAACAGGCGTTTTCAGCCCATTACCGGCATATGGAAGAAACAGCAGTAAGCACAGGGAAATATCTGCTTCTAAATCCAAAACGCAGCGATCTAACAGAACGGTTGTCAATGTGTGCACTCAACTTCCAGAGTTAAACCCGTGTGTGGATTCAGCAGTCTGCAAACACTTTCTCTGCAGAGTCCCAAAACAGGCGTTTTCAGCCCATTACCGGCATATGGAAGAAACAGCAGTAAGCACAGGGAAATATCTGCTTCTAAATCCAAAACGCAGCTATCTAACAGAACGGTTGTCAATGTGTGCACTCAACTTCCAGAGTTAAACCCGTGTGTGGATTCAGCAGTCTGCAAACACTTTCTCTGCAGAGTCCCAAAACAGGCGTTTTCAGCCCATTACCGGCATATGGAAGAAACAGCAGTAAGCACAGGGGAATATCTGCTTCTAAATCCAAAACGCAGCTATCTAACAGAACGGTTGTCAATGTGTGCACTCAACTTCCAGAGTTAAACCCGTGTGTGGATTCAGCAGTCTGCAAACACTTTCTCTGCAGAGTCCCAAACAGGCGTTTTCAGCCTATTACCGGCATATGGAAGAAACAGCAGTAAGCACAGGGAAATATCTGCTTCTAAATCCAAAACGCAGCTATCTAACAGAACGGTTTTCAATGTGTGCACTCAACTTCCAGAGTTAAACCCGTGTGTGGATTCAGCAGTCTGCAAACACTTTCTGTGCAGAGTCCCAAAACAGGCGTTTTCAGCCCATTACCGGCATATGGAAGAAACAGCAGTAAGCACAGGGAAATATCTGCTTCTAAATCCAAAACGCAGCTATCTAACAGAACGGTTGTCAATGTGTGCACTCAACTTCCAGAGTTAAACCCGTGTGTGGATTCAGCAGTCTGCAAACACTTTCTCTGCAGAGTCCCAAAACAGGCGTTTTCAGCCCATTACCGGCATATGGAAGAAACAGCAGTAAGCACTGGGAAATATCTGCTTCTAAATCCAAAACGCAGCTATCTAACAGAACGGTTGTCAATGTGTGCACTCAACTTCCAGAGTTAAACCCGTGTGTGGATTCAGCAGTCTGCAAACACTTTCTGTGCAGAGTCCCAAAACAGGCGTTTTCAGCCCATTACCGGCATATGGAAGAAACAGCAGTAAGCACAGGGAAATATCTGCTTCTAAATCCAAAACGCAGCTATCTAACAGAACAGTTGTCAATGTGTGCACTCAACTTCCAGAGTTAAACCCGTGTGTGGATTCAGCAGTCTGCAAACACTTTCTCTGCAGAGTCCCAAACAGGCGTTTTCAGCCCATTACCGGCATATGGAAGAAACAGCAGTAAGCACAGGGAAATATCTGCTTCTAAATCCAAAACGCAGCAATCTAACAGAACGGTTGTCAATGTGTGCACTCAACTTCCAGAGTTAAACCCGTGTGTGGATTCAGCAGTCTGCAAACACTTTCTCTGCAGAGTCCCAAAACAGGCGTTTTCAGCCCATTACCGGCATATGGAAGAAACAGCAGTAAGCACTGGGAAATATATGCTTCTAAATCCAAAACGCAGCTATCTAACAGAACGGTTGTCAATGTGTGCACTCAACTTCCAGAGTTAAACCCGTGTGTGGATTCAGCAGTCTGCAAACACTTTCTGTGCAGAGTCCCAAAACAGGCGTTTTCAGCCCATTACCGGCATATGGAAGAAACAGCCGTAAGCACTGGGAAATATCTGCTTCTAAATCCAAAACGCAGCCATCTAACAGAACGGTTGTCAATGTGTGCACTCAACTTCCAGAGTTAAACCCGTGTGTGGATTCAGCAGTCTGCAAACACTTTCTCTGCAGAGCCCCAAAACAGGCGTTTTCAGCCCATAACCGGCATATGGAAGAAACAGCAGTAAGCACAGGGAAATATCTGCTTCTAAATCCAAAACGCAGCTATCTAACAGAACGGTTGTCAATGTGTGCACTCAACTTCCAGAGTTAAACCCGTGTGTGGATTCAGCAGTCTGCAAACACTTTCTCTGCAGAGTCCCAAAACAGGCGTTTTCAGCCCATTACCGGCATACGGAAGAAACAGCTGTAAGCACAGGGAAATATGTGCTTCTAAATCCAAAACGCAGCTATCTAACAGAACGGCTGTCAATGTGTGCACTCAACTTCCAGAGTTAAACCCGTGTGTGGATTCAGCAGTCTGCAAACACTTTCTGTGCAGAGTCCCAAAACAGGCGTTTTCAGCCCATTACCGGCATATGGAAGGAACAGCAGTAAGCACAGGGAAATATCTGCTTCTAAATCCAAAACGCAGCTATCTAACAGAACGGTTGTCAATGTGTGCACTCAACTTCCAGAGTTAAACCCGTGTGTGGATTCAGCAGTCTGCAAACACTTTCTCTGCAGAGTCCCAAAACAGGCGTTTTCAGCCCATTACCGGCATATGGAAGAAACAGCCGTAAGCACTGGGAAATATCTGCTTCTAAATCCAAAACGCAGCCATCTAACAGAACGGTTGTCAATGTGTGCACTCAACTTCCAGAGTTAAACCCGTGTGTGGATTCAGCAGTCTGCAAACCCTTTCTCTGCAGAGCCCCAAAACAGGCGTTTTCAGCCCATTACTGGCATATGGAAGAAACAGCAGTAAGCACAGGGAAATATCTGCTTCTAAATCCAAAACGCAGCTATCTAACAGAACGGTTGTCAATGTGTGCACTCAACTTCCAGAGTTAAACCCGTGTGTGGATTCAGCAGTCTGCAAACACTTTCTCTGCAGAGTCCCAAAACAGGCGTTTTCAGCCCATTACCGGCATATGGAAGAAACTGCAGTAAGCACAGGGAAATATCTGCTTCTAAATCCAAAACGCAGCTATCTAACAGAACGGTTGTCAATGTGTGCACTCAACTTCCAGAGTTAAACCCGTGTGTGGATTCAGCAGTCTGCAAACACTTTCTGTGCAGAGTCCCAAAACAGGCGTTTTCAGCCCATTACCGGCATATGGAAGAAACAGCAGTAAGCACAGGGAAATATCTGCTTCTAAATCCAAAACGCAGCTATCTAACAGAAAGGTTGTCAATGTGTGCACTCAACTTCCAGAGGTAAACCCGTGTGTGGATTCAGCAGTCTGCAAACTCTTTCTCTGCATAGTCCCAAAACAGGCGTTTTCAGCCCATTACCGGCATAAGGAAGAAACTGCAGTAAGCACAGGGAAATATCTGCTTCTAAATCCAAAAGGCAGCTATCTAACAGAACGGTTGTCAATGTGTGCACTCAACTTCCAGAGTTAAACCCGTGTGTGGATTCAGCAGTCTGCAAACACTTTCTCTGCAGAGTCCCAAAACAGGCGTTTTCAGCCCATTAACGGCATATGGAAGAAACAGCAGTAAGCACTGGGAAATATATGCTTCTAAATCCAAAACGCAGCTATCTAACAGAACGGTTGTCAATGTGTGCACTCAACTTCCAGAGTTAAACCCGTGTGTGGATTCAGCAGTCTGCAAACACTTTCTCTGCAGAGTCCCAAAACAGGCGTTTTCAGCCCATTACCGGCATATGGAAGAAACAGCAGTAAGCACAGGGAAATATCTGCTTCTAAATCCAAAACGCAGGTATCTAACAGAACGGTTGTCAATGTGTGCACTCAACTTGCACAGTTAAACCCGTGTGTGGATTCAACAGTCTGCAAACACTTTCTCTGCAGAGTCCCAAAACAGGTGTTTTCAGCCCATTACCGGCATATGGAAGAAACAGCAGTAAGCATAGGGAAATATCTGCTTCTAAATCCAAAACGCAGCTATCTAACAGAACGGTTGTCAATGTGTGCACTCAACTTCCAGAGTTAAACCCGTGTGTGGATTCAGCAGTCTGCAAACACTTTCTCTGCAGAGTCCCAAAACAGGCGTTTTCAGCCCATTACCGGCATATGGAAGAAACAGCAGTAAGCACTGGGAAATATCTGCTTCTAAATCCAAAACGCAGCTATCTAACAGAACGGTTGTCAATGTGTGCACTCAACTTCCAGAGTTAAACCCGTGTGTGGATTCAGCAGTCTGCAAACACTTTCTGTGCAGAGTCTCAAAACAGGCGTTTTCAGCCCATTACCGGCATATGGAAGAAACAGCAGTAAGCACAGGGAAATATCTGCTTCTAAATCCAAAACGCAGCTATCTAACAGAACGGTTGTCAATGTGTGCACTCAACTTCCAGAGTTAAACCCGTGTGTGGATTCAGCAGTCTGCAAACACTTTCTCTGCAGAGCCCCAAAACAGGCGTTTTCAGCCCATTACCAGCTTATGGAAGAAACAGCCGTAAGCACAGGGAAATATCTGCTTCTAAATCCAAAACGCAGCTATCTAACAGACGGTTGTCAATGTGTGCACTCAACTTCCAGAGTTAAACCCGTGTGTGGATTCAGCAGTCTGCAAACACTTTCTCTGCAGAGTCCCAAAACAGGCGTTTTCAGCCCATTACCGGCATACGGAAGAATCAGCAGTAAGCACAGGGAAATATCTGCTTCTAAATCCGAAACGCAGCTATCTAACAGAACGGTTGTCAATGTGTGCACTCAACTTCCAGAGCTAAACCCGTGTGTGGATTCAGCAGTCTGCAAACACTTTCTCTGCAGAGTCCCAAAACAGGCGTTTTCAGCCCATTACCGGCATATGGAAGAAACAGCAGTAAGCACAGGGAAATATCTGCTTCTAAATCCAAAACGCAGCTATCTAACAGAACGGTTGTCAATGTGTGCACTCAACTTCCAGAGTTAAACCCGTGTGTGGATTCAGCAGTCTGCAAACACTTTCTCTGCAGAGTCCCAAAACAGGCGTTTTCAGCCCATTACCGGCATATGGAAGAAACAGCAGTAAGCACAGGGGAATATCTGCTTCTAAATCCAAAACGCAGCTATCTAACAGAACGGTTGTCAATGTGTGCACTCAACTTCCAGAGTTAAACCCGTGTGTGGATTCAGCAGTCTGCAAACACTTTCTCTGCAGAGTCCCAAAACAGGCGTTTTCAGCCCATTACCGGCATATGGAAGAAACAGCAGTAAGCACAGGGAAATATCTGCTTCTAAATCCAAAACGCAGCTATCTAACAGAACGGTTGTCAATGTGTGCACTCAACTTCCAGAGTTAAACCCGTGTGTGGATTCAGCAGTCTGCAAACACTTTCTCTGCAGAGTCCCAAACAGGCGTTTTCAGCACATTACCGGCATATGGAAGAAACAGCAGTAAGCACAGGGAAATATCTGCTTCTAAATCCAAAACGCAGCTATCTAACAGAACGGTTGTCAATGTGTGCACTCAACTTCCAGAGTTAAACCCGTGTGTGGATTCAGCAGTCTGCAAACACTTTCTGTGCAGAGTCCCAAAACAGGCGTTTTCAGCCCATTACCGGCATATGGAAGAAACAGCAGTAAGCACAGGGAAATATCTGCTTCTAAATCCAAAACGCAGCTATCTAACAGAACGGTTGTCAATGTGTGCACTCAACTTCCAGAGTTAAACCCGTGTGTGGATTCAGCAGTCTGCAAACACTTTCTCTGCAGAGTCCCAAAACAGGCGTTTTCAGCCCATTACCGGCATATGGAAGAAACTGCAGGAAGCACAGGGAAATATCTGCTTCTAAATCCAAAAGGCAGCTATCTAACAGAACGGTTGTCAATGTGTGCACTCAACTTCCAGAGTTAAACCCGTGTGTGGATTCAGCAGTCTGCAAACACTTTCTCTGCAGAGTCCCAAACAGGCGTTTTCAGCCCATTACCGGCATATGGAAGAAACAGCAGTAAGCACAGGGAAATATCTGCTTCTAAATCCAAAACGCAGCTATCTAACAGAACGGTTGTCAATGTGTGCACTCAACTTCCAGAGTTAAACCCGTGTGTGGATTCAGCAGTCTGCAAACACTTTCTGTGCAGAGTCCCAAAACAGGCGTTTTCAGCCCATTACCGGCATATGGAAGAAACAGCAGTAAGCACAGGGAAATATCTGCTTCTAAATCCAAAACGCAGCTATCTAACAGAACGGTTGTCAATGTGTGCACTCAACTTCCAGAGTTAAACCCGTGTGTGGATTCAGCAGTCTGCAAACACTTTCTGTGCAGAGTCCCAAAACAGGCGTTTTCAGCCCATTACCGGCATATGGAAGAAACTGCAGTAAGCACAGGGAAATATCTGCTTCTAAATCCAAACCGCAGCTATCTAACAGAACGGTTGTCAATGTGTGCACTCAACTTCCAGGGTTAAACCCGTGTGTGGATTCAGCAGTCTGCAAACACTTTCTCTGCAGAGTCCCAAAACAGGCGTTTTCAGCCCATTACCGGCATACGGAAGAAACAGCAGTAAGCACAGGGAAATATCTGCTTCTAAATCCAAAACGCAGCGATCTAACAGAACGGTTGTCAATGTGTGCACTCAACTTCCAGAGTTAAACCCGTGTGTGGATTCAGCAGTCTGCAAACACTTTCTCTGCAGAGTCCCAAAACAGGCGTTTTCAGCCCATTACCGGCATATGGAAGAAACAGCAGTAAGCACAGGGAAATATCTGCTTCTAAATCCAAAACGCAGCTATCTAACAGAACGGTTGTCAATGTGTGCACTCAACTTCCAGAGTTAAACCCGTGTGTGGATTCAGCAGTCTGCAAACACTTTCTCTGCAGAGTCCCAAAACAGGCGTTTTCAGCCCATTACCGGCATATGGAAGAAACAGCAGTAAGCACAGGGGAATATCTGCTTCTAAATCCAAAACGCAGCTATCTAACAGAACGGTTGTCAATGTGTGCACTCAACTTCCAGAGTTAAACCCGTGTGTGGATTCAGCAGTCTGCAAACACTTTCTCTGCAGAGTCCCAAAACAGGCGTTTTCAGCCCATTACCGGCATATGGAAGAAACAGCAATAAGCACTGGGAAATATCTGCTTCTAAATCCAAAACGCAGCTATCTAACAGAACGGTTGTCAATGTGTGCACTCAACTTCCAGAGTTAAACCCGTGTGTGGATTCAGCAGTCTGCAAACACTTTCTCTGCAGAGTCCCAAAACAGGCGTTTTCAGCCCATTACCGGCATATGGAAGAAACAGCAGTAAGCACAGGGAAATATCTGCTTCTAAATCCAAAACGCAGCTATCTAACAGAACGGTTGTCAATGTGTGCACTCAACTTCCAGAGTTAAACCCGTGTGTGGATTCAGCAGTCTGCAAACACTTTCTCTGCAGAGTCCCAAAACAGGCGTTTTCAGCCTATTACCGGCATATGGAAGAAACAGCAGTAAGCACTGGGAAATATCTGCTTCTAAATCCAAAACGCAGCTATCTAACAGAACGGTTGTCAATGTGTGCACTCAACTTCCAGAGTTAAACCCGTGTGTGGATTCAGCAGTCTGCAAACACTTTCTCTGCAGAGTCCCAAAACAGGCGTTTTCAGCCCATTACCGGCATATGGAAGAAACTGCAGGAAGCACAGGGAAATATCTGCTTCTAAATCCAAAAGGCAGCTATCTAACAGAACGGTTGTCAATGTGTGCACTCAACTTCCAGAGTTAAACCCGTGTGTGGATTCAGCAGTCTGCAAACACTTTCTCTGCAGAGTCCCAAACAGGCGTTTTCAGCCCATTACCGGCATATGGAAGAAACAGCAGTAAGCACAGGGAAATATCTGCTTCTAAATCCAAAACGCAGCTATCTAACAGAACGGTTGTCAATGTGTGCACTCAACTTCCAGAGTTAAACCCGTGTGTGGATTCAGCAGTCTGCAAACACTTTCTGTGCAGAGTCCCAAAACAGGCGTTTTCAGCCCATTACCGGCATATGGAAGAAACAGCAGTAAGCACAGGGAAATATCTGCTTCTAAATCCAAAACGCAGCTATCTAACAGAACGGTTGTCAATGTGTGCACTCAACTTCCAGAGTTAAACCCGTGTGTGGATTCAGCAGTCTGCAAACACTTTCTCTGCAGAGTCCCAAAACAGGCGTTTTCAGCCCATTACCGGCATATGGAAGAAACTGCAGTAAGCACAGGGAAATATCTGCTTCTAAATCCAAAACGCAGCTATCTAACAGAACGGTTGTCAATGTGTGCACTCAACTTCCAGAGTTAAACCCGTGTGTGGATTCAGCAGTCTGCAAACACTTTCTCTGCAGAGTCCCAAAACAGGCGTTTTCAGCCCATTACCGGCATACGGAAGAAACAGCAGTAAGCACAGGGAAATATCTGCTTCTAAATCCAAAACGCAGCGATCTAACAGAACGGTTGTCAATGTGCGCACTCAACTTCCAGAGTTAAACCCGTGTGTGGATTCAGCAGTCTGCAAACACTTTCTCTGCAGAGTCCCAAAACAGGCGTTTTCAGCCCATTACCGGCATATGGAAGAAACAGCAGTAAGCACAGGGAAATATCTGCTTCTAAATCCAAAACGCAGCTATCTAACAGAACGGTTGTCAATGTGTGCACTCAACTTCCAGAGTTAAACCCGTGTGTGGATTCAGCAGTCTGCAAACACTTTCTCTGCAGAGTCCCAAAACAGGCGTTTTCAGCCCATTACCGGCATATGGAAGAAACAGCAGTAAGCACAGGGGAATATCTGCTTCTAAATCCAAAACGCAGCTATCTAACAGAACGGTTGTCAATGTGTGCACTCAACTTCCAGAGTTAAACCCGTGTGTGGATTCAGCAGTCTGCAAACACTTTCTCTGCAGAGTCCCAAAACAGGCGTTTTCAGCCCATTACCGGCATATGGAAGAAACAGCAGTAAGCACAGGGAAATATCTGCTTCTAAATCCAAAACGCAGCTATCTAACAGAACGGTTGTCAATGTGTGCACTCAACTTCCAGAGTTAAACCCGTGTGTGGATTCAGCAGTCTGCAAACACTTTCTCTGCAGAGTCCCAAAACAGGCGTTTTCAGCCCATTACCGGCATATGGAAGAAACAGCAGTAAGCACTGGGAAATATCTGCTTCTAAATCCAAAACGCAGCTATCTAACAGAACGGTTGTCAATGTGTGCACTCAACTTCCAGAGTTAAACCCGTGTGTGGATTCAGCAGTCTGCAAACACTTTCTCTGCAGAGTCCCAAAACAGGCGTTTTCAGCCCATTACCGGCATATGGAAGAAACAGCAGTAAGCACAGGGAAATATCTGCTTCTAAATCCAAAACGCAGCTATCTAACAGAACAGTTGTCAATGTGTGCACTCAACTTCCAGAGTTAAACACGTGTGTGGATTCAGCAGTCTGCAAACACTTTCTCTGCAGAGTCCCAAACAGGCGTTTTCAGCCCATTACCGGCATATGGAAGAAACAGCAGTAAGCACAGGGAAATATCTGCTTCTAAATCCAAAACGCAGCAATCTAACAGAACGGTTTTCAATGTGTGCACTCAACTTCCAGAGTTAAACCCGTGTGTGGATTCAGCAGTCTGCAAACACTTTCTCTGCAGAGTCCCAAAACAGGCGTTTTCAGCCCATTACCGGCATATGGAAGAAACAGCAGTAAGCACTGGGAAATATATGCTTCTAAATCCAAAACGCAGCTATCTAACAGAACAGTTGTCAATGTGTGCACTCAACTTCCAGAGTTAAACCCGTGTGTGGATTCAGCAGTCTGCAAACACTTTCTGTGCAGAGTCCCAAAACAGGCGTTTTCAGCCCATTACCGGCATATGGAAGAAACAGCCGTAAGCACTGGGAAATATCTGCTTCTAAATCCAAAACGCAGCCATCTAACCGAACGGTTGTCAATGTGTGCACTCAACTTCCAGAGTTAAACCCGTGTGTGGATTCAGCAGTCTGCAAACACTTTCTCTGCAGAGCCCTAAAACAGGCGTTTTCAGCCCATTACCGGCTTATGGAAGAAACAGCAGTAAGCACAGGGAAATATCTGCTTCTAAATCCAAAACGCAGCTATCTAACAGAACGGTTGTCAATGTGTGCACTCAACTTCCAGAGTTAAACCCGTGTGTGGATTCAGCAGTCTGCCAACACTTTCTCTGCAGAGTCCCAAAACAGGCGTTTTCAGCCCATTACCGGCATATGGAAGAAACAGCAGTAAGCACAGGGAAATATCTGCTTCTAAATCCAAAACGCAGCTATCTAACAGAACGGCTGTCAATGTGTGCACTCAACTTCCAGAGTTAAACCCGTGTGTGGATTCAGCAGTCTGCAAACACTTTCTGTGCAGAGTCCCAAAACAGGCGTTTTCAGCCCATTACCGGCATATGGAAGAAACAGCAGTAAGCACAGGGAAATATCTGCTTCTAAATCCAAAACGCAGCTATCTAACAGAACGGTTGTCAATGTGTGCACTCAACTTCCAGAGTTAAACCCGTGTGTGGATTCAGCAGTCTGCAAACACTTTCTCTGCAGAGTCCCAAAACAGGCGTTTTCAGCCCATTACCGGCATATGGAAGAAACAGCCGTAAGCACTGGGAAATATCTGCTTCTAAATCCAAAACGCAGCCATCTAACAGAACGGTTGTCAATGTGTGCACTCAACTTCCAGAGTTAAACCCGTGTGTGGATTCAGCAGTCTGCAAACCCTTTCTCTGTAGAGCCCCAAAACAGGCGTTTTCAGCCCATTACTGGCATATGGAAGAAACAGCAGTAAGCACAGGGAAATATCTGCTTCTAAATCCAAAACGCAGCTATCTAACAGAACGGTTGTCAATGTGTGCACTCAACTTCCAGAGTTAAACCCGTGTGTGGATTCAGCAGTCTGCAAACACTTTCTCTGCAGAGTCCCAAAACAGGCGTTTTCAGCCCATTACCGGCATACGGAAGAAACAGCAGTAAGCACAGGGAAATATCTGCTTCTAAATCCAAAACGCAGCTATCTAACAGAACGGTTGTCAATGTGTGCACTCAACTTCCAGAGTTAAACCCGTGTGTGGATTCAGCAGTCTGCAAACACTTTCTCTGCACAGTCCCAAACAGGCGTTTTCAGCCCATTACCGGCATATGGAAGAAACAGCAGTAAGCACAGGGAAATATCTGCTTCTAAATCCAAAACGCAGCTATCTAACAGAACGGTTGTCAATGTGTGCACTCAACTTCCAGAGTTAAACCCGTGTGTGGATTTAGCAGTCTGCAAACACTTTCTCTGCAGAGTCCCAAAACAGGCGTTTTCAGCCCATTACCGGCATATGGAAGAAACAGCAGTAAGCACAGGGAAATATCTGCTTCTAAATCCAAAACGCAGGTATCTAACAGAATGGTTGTCAATGTGTGCACTCAACTTGCACAGTTAAACCCGTGTGTGGATTCAACAGTCTGCAAACACTTTCTCTGCAGAGTCCCAAAACAGGTGTTTTCAGCCCATTACCGGCATATGGAAGAAACAGCAGTAAGCATAGGGAAATATCTGCTTCTAAATCCAAAACGCAGCTATCTAACAGAAGGGTTGTCAATGTGTGCACTCAACTTCTAGAGTTAAACCCGTGTGTGGATTCAGCAGTCTGCAAACACTTTCTCTGCAGAGTCCCAAAACAGGCGTTTTCAGCCCATTACCGGCATATGGAAGAAACAGCAGTAAGCACTGGGAAATATCTGCTTCTAAATCCAAAACGCAGCTATCTAACAGAACGGTTGTCAATGGGTGCACTCAACTTCCAGAGTTAAACCCGTGTGTGGATTCAGCAGTCTGCAAACACTTTCTGTGCAGAGTCCCAAAACAGGCGTTTTCAGCCCATTACCGGCATATGGAAGAAACAGCAGTAAGCACAGGGAAATATCTGCTTCTAAATCCAAAACGCAGCTATCTAACAGAACGGTTGTCAATGTGTGCACTCAACTTCCAGAGTTAAACCCGTGTGTGGATTCAGCAGTCTGCAAACACTTTCTCTGCAGAGTCCCAAAACAGGCGTTTTCAGCCCATTACCGGCATATGGAAGAAACAGCAGTAAGCACAGGGAAATATCTGCCTCTAAATCCAAAACGCAGCTATCTAACAGAACGGTTGTCAATGTGTGCACTCAACTTCCAGAGTTAAACCCGTGTGTGGATTCAGCAGTCTGCAAACACTTTCTGTGCAGAGTCCCAAAACAGGCGTTTTCAGCCCATTAACGGCATATGGAAGAAACAGCAGTAAGCACAGGGAAATATCTGCTTCTAAATCCAAAACGCAGCTATCTAACAGAACGGTTGTCAATGTGTGCACTCAACTTCCAGAGTTAAACCCGTGTGTGGATTCAGCAGTCTGCAAACACTTTCTCTGCAGAGTCCCAAAACAGGCGTTTTCAGCCCATTACCGGCATATGGAAGAAACAGCAGTAAGCACAGGGAAATATCTGCTTCTAAATCCAAAACGCAGCTATCTAACAGAACGGTTGTCAATGAGTGCACTCAACTTCCAGAGTTAAACCCGTGTGTGGATTCAGCAGTCTGCAAACACTTTCTCTGCAGAGTCCCAAAACAGGCGTTTTCAGCCCTTTACCGGCATATGGAAGAAACAGCAGTAAGCACAGGGAAATATCTGCTTCTAAATCCAAAACGCAGCTATCTAACAGAACGGTTGTCAATGTGTGCACTCAACTTCCAGAGTTAAACCCGTGTGTGGATTCAGCAGTCTGCAAACACATTCTCTGCAGAGTCCCAAACAGGCGTTTTCAGCCCATTACCAGCATATGGAAGAAACAGCAGTAAGCACAGGGAAATATCTGCTTCTAAATCCAAAAGGCAGCTATCTAACAGAACGGTTGTCAATGTGTGCACTCAACTTCCAGAGTTAAACCCGTGTGTGGATTCAGCAGTCTGCAAACACTTTCTGTGCAGAGTCCCAAAACAGGCGTTTTCAGCCCATTACCGGCATATGGAAGAAACAGCAGTAAGCACAGGGAAATATCTGCTTCTAAATCCAAAACGCAGCTATCTAACAGAACGGTTGTCAATGTGTGCACTCAACTTCCAGAGTTAAACCCGTGTGTGGATTCAGCAGTCTGCAAACACTTTCTCTGCAGAGTCCCAAAACAGGCGTTTTCAGCCCATTACCGGCATATGGAAGAAACTGCAGGAAGCACAGGGAAATATCTGCTTCTAAATCCAAAAGGCAGCTATCTAACAGAACGGTTGTCAATGTGTGCACTCAACTTCCAGAGTTAAACCCGTGTGTGGATTCAGCAGTCTGCAAACACTTTCTCTGCAGAGTCCCAAACAGGCGATTTCAGCCCATTACCGGCATATGGAAGAAACAGCAGTAAGCACAGGGAAATATCTGCTTCTAAATCCAAAACGCAGCTATCTAACAGAACGGTTGTCAATGTGTGCACTCAACTTCCAGAGTTAAACCCGTGTGTGGATTCAGCAGTCTGCAAACACTTTCTGTGCAGAGTCCCAAAACAGGCGTTTTCAGCCCATTACCGGCATATGGAAGAAACAGCAGTAAGCACAGGGAAATATCTGCTTCTAAATCCAAAACGCAGCTATCTAACAGAACGGTTGTCAATGTGTGCACTCAACTTCCAGAGTTAAACCCGTGTGTGGATTCAGCAGTCTGCAAACACTTTCTCTGCAGAGTCCCAAAACAGGCGTTTTCAGCCCATTACCGGCATATGGAAGAAACTGCAGTAAGCACAGGGAAATATCTGCTTCTAAATCCAAAACGCAGCTATCTAACAGAACGGTTGTCAATGTGTGCACTCAACTTCCAGAGTTAAACCCGTGTGTGGATTCAGCAGTCTGCAAACACTTTCTGTGCAGAGTCCCAAAACAGGCGTTTTCAGCCCATTACCGGCATATGGAAGAAACAGCAGTAAGCACAGGGAAATATCTGCTTCTAAATCCAAAACGCAGCTATCTAACAGAAAGGTTGTCAATGTGTGCACTCAACTTCCAGAGTTAAACCCGTGTGTGGATTCAGCAGTCTGCAAACTCTTTCTCTGCAGAGTCCCAAAACAGGCGTTTTCAGCCCATTACCGGCATAAGGAAGAAACTGCAGTAAGCACAGGGAAATATCTGCTTCTAAATCCAAAAGGCAGCTATCTAACAGAACGGTTGTCAATGTGTGCACTCAACTTCCAGAGTTAAACCCGTGTGTGGATTCAGCAGTCTGCAAACACTTTCTCTGCAGAGTCCCAAAACAGGCGTTTTCAGCCCTTTACCGGCATATGGAAGAAACAGCAGTAAGCACTGGGAAATATATGCTTCTAAATCCAAAACGCAGCTATCTAACAGAACGGTTGTCAATGTGTGCACTCAACTTCCAGAGTTAAACCCGTGTGTGGATTCAGCAGTCTGCAAACACTTTCTCTGCAGAGTCCCAAAACAGGCGTTTTCAGCCCATTACCGGCATATGGAAGAAACAGCAGTAAGCACAGGGAAATATCTGCTTCTAAATCCAAAACGCAGCTATCTAACAGAACGGTTGTCAATGTGTGCACTCAACTTCCAGAGCTAAACCCGTGTGTGGATTCAGCAGTCTGCAAACACTTTCTCTGCAGAGTCCCAAAACAGGCGTTTTCAGCCCATTACCGGCATATGGAAGAAACAGCAGTAAGCACAGGGAAATATCTGCTTCTAAATCCAAAACGCAGCTATCTAACAGAACGGTTGTCAATGTGTGCACTCAACATCCAGAGTTAAACCCGTGTGTGGATTCAGCAGTCTGCAAACACTTTCTCTGCAGAGTCCCAAAACAGGCGTTTTTCAGCCCATTACCGGCATATGGAAGAAACAGCAGTAAGCACAGGGGAATATCTGCTTCTAAATCCAAAACGCAGCTATCTAACAGAACGGTTGTCAATGTGTGCACTCAACTTCCAGAGTTAAACCCGTGTGTGGATTCAGCAGTCTGCAAACACTTTCTCTGCAGAGTCCCAAAACAGGCGTTTTCAGCCCATTACCGGCATATGGAAGAAACAGCAGTAAGCACAGGGAAATATCTGCTTCTAAATCCAAAACGCAGCTATCTAACAGAACGGTTGTCAATGTGTGCACTCAACTTCCAGAGTTAAACCCGTGTGTGGACTCAGCAGTCTGCAAACACTTTCTCTGCAGAGTCCCAAAACAGGCGTTTTCAGCCTATTACCGGCATATGGAAGAAACAGCAGTAAGCACTGGGAAATATCTGCTTCTAAATCCAAAACGCAGCTATCTAACAGAACGGTTGTCAATGTGTGCACTCAACTTCCAGAGTTAAAACCCGTGTGTGGATTCAGCAGTCTGCAAACACTTTCTCTGCAGAGTCCCAAAACAGGCGTTTTCAGCCCATTACCGGCATATGGAAGAAAACAGCAGTAAGCACAGGGAAATATCTGCTTCTAAATCCAAAACGCAGCTATCTAACAGAACGGTTGTCAATGTGTGCACTCAACTTACAGAGTTAAACCCGTGTGTGGATTCAGCAGTCTGCAAACACTTTCTCTGCAGAGTCCCAAACAGGCGTTTTCAGCACATTACCGGCATATGGAAGAAACAGCAGTAAGCACAGGGAAATATCTGCTTCTAAATCCAAAACGCAGCTATCTAACAGAACGGTTGTCAATGTGTGCACTCAACTTCCAGAGTTAAACCCGTGTGTGGATTCAGCAGTCTGCAAACACTTTCTCTGCAGAGTCCCAAAACAGGCGTTTTCAGCCCATTACCGGCATATGGAAGAAAACAGCAGTAAGCACAGGGAAATATCTGCTTCTAAATCCAAAACGCAGCTATCTAACAGAACGGTTGTCAATGTGTGCACTCAACTTCCAGAGTTAAACCCGTGTGTGGATTCAGCAGTCTGCAAACACTTTCTCTGCAGAGTCCCAAAACAGGCGTTTTCAGCCCATTACCGGCATATGGAAGAAACTGCAG
This sequence comes from Aotus nancymaae, assembly GCF_030222135.1. Lineage (NCBI taxonomy): Eukaryota > Metazoa > Chordata > Mammalia > Primates > Aotidae > Aotus > Aotus nancymaae. The sequence goes on along the minus strand of NW_026989535.1, from coordinate 88,143 downwards.
GAAGCACAGGGAAATATCTGCTTCTAAATCCAAAAGGCAGCTATCTAACAGAACGGTTGTCAATGTGTGCACTCAACTTCCAGAGTTAAACCCGTGTGTGGATTCAGCAGTCTGCAAACACCTCTGCAGAGTCCCAAACAGGCGTTTTCAGCCTATTACCGGCATATGGAAGAAACAGCAGTAAGCACAGGGAAATATCTGCTTCTAAATCCAAAACGCAGCTATCTAACAGAACGGTTGTCAATGTGTGCACTCAACTTCCAGAGTTAAACCCGTGTGTGGATTCAGCAGTCTGCAAACACTTTCTGTGCAGAGTCCCAAAACAGGCGTTTTCAGCCCATTACCGGCATATGGAAGAAACAGCAGTAAGCACAGGGAAATATCTGCTTCTAAATCCAAAACGCAGCTATCTAACAGAACGGTTGTCAATGTGTGCACTCAACTTCCAGAGTTAAACCCGTGTGTGGATTCAGCAGTCTGCAAACACTTTCTCTGCAGAGTCCCAAAACAGGCGTTTTCAGCCCATTACCGGCATATGGAAGAAACAGCAGTAAGCACTGGGAAATATCTGCTTCTAAATCCAAAACGCAGCTATCTAACAGAACGGTTGTCAATGTGTGCACTCAACTTCCAGAGTTAAACCCGTGTGTGGATTCAGCAGTCTGCAAACACTTTCTGTGCAGAGTCCCAAAACAGGCGTTTTCAGCCCATTACCGGCATATGGAAGAAACAGCAGTAAGCACAGGGAAATATCTGCTTCTAAATCCAAAACGCAGCTATCTAACAGAACAGTTGTCAATGTGTGCACTCAACTTCCAGAGTTAAACCCGTGTGTGGATTCAGCAGTCTGCAAACACTTTCTCTGCAGAGTCCCAAACAGGCGTTTTCAGCCCATTACCGGCATATGGAAGAAACAGCAGTAAGCACAGGGAAATATCTGCTTCTAAATCCAAAACGCAGCAATCTAACAGAACGGTTGTCAATGTGTGCACTCAACTTCCAGAGTTAAACCCGTGTGTGGATTCAGCAGTCTGCAAACACTTTCTCTGCAGAGTCCCAAAACAGGCGTTTTCAGCCCATTACCGGCATATGGAAGAAACAGCAGTAAGCACTGGGAAATATATGCTTCTAAATCCAAAACGCAGCTATCTAACAGAACGGTTGTCAATGTGTGCACTCAACTTCCAGAGTTAAACCCGTGTGTGGATTCAGCAGTCTGCAAACACTTTCTGTGCAGAGTCCCAAAACAGGCGTTTTCAGCCCATTACCGGCATATGGAAGAAACAGCCGTAAGCACTGGGAAATATCTGCTTCTAAATCCAAAACGCAGCCATCTAACAGAACGGTTTGTCAATGTGTGCACTCAACTTCCAGAGTTAAACCCGTGTGTGGATTCAGCAGTCTGCAAACACTTTCTCTGCAGAGCCCCAAAACAGGCGTTTTCAGCCCATAACCGGCATATGGAAGAAACAGCAGTAAGCACAGGGAAATATCTGCTTCTAAATCCAAAACGCAGCTATCTAACAGAACGGTTGTCAATGTGTGCACTCAACTTCCAGAGTTAAACCCGTGTGTGGATTCAGCAGTCTGCAAACACTTTCTCTGCAGAGTCCCAAAACAGGCGTTTTCAGCCCATTACCGGCATACGGAAGAAACAGCTGTAAGCACAGGGAAATATGTGCTTCTAAATCCAAAACGCAGCTATCTAACAGAACGGCTGTCAATGTGTGCACTCAACTTCCAGAGTTAAACCCGTGTGTGGATTCAGCAGTCTGCAAACACTTTCTGTGCAGAGTCCCAAAAACAGGCGTTTTCAGCCCATTACCGGCATATGGAAGGAACAGCAGTAAGCACAGGGAAATATCTGCTTCTAAATCCAAAACGCAGCTATCTAACAGAACGGTTGTCAATGTGTGCACTCAACTTCCAGAGTTAAACCCGTGTGTGGATTCAGCAGTCTGCAAACACTTTCTCTGCAGAGTCCCAAAACAGGCGTTTTCAGCCCATTAACCGGCATATGGAAGAAACAGCCGTAAGCACTGGGAAATATCTGCTTCTAAATCCAAAACGCAGCCATCTAACAGAACGGTTTGTCAATGTGTGCACTCAACTTCCAGAGTTAAACCCGTGTGTGGATTCAGCAGTCTGCAAACCCTTTCTCTGCAGAGCCCCAAAACAGGCGTTTTCAGCCCATTACTGGCATATGGAAGAAACAGCAGTAAGCACAGGGAAATATCTGCTTCTAAATCCAAAACGCAGCTATCTAACAGAACGGTTGTCAATGTGTGCACTCAACTTCCAGAGTTAAACCCGTGTGTGGATTCAGCAGTCTGCAAACACTTTCTCTGCAGAGTCCCAAAACAGGCGTTTTCAGCCCATTACCCGGCATACGGAAGAAACAGCAGTAAGCACAGGGAAATATCTGCTTCTAAATCCAAAACGCAGCTATCTAACAGAACGGTTGTCAATGTGTGCACTCAACTTCCAGAGTTAAACCCGTGTGTGGATTCAGCAGTCTGCAAACACTTTCTCTGCACAGTCCCAAACAGGCGTTTTCAGCCCATTACCGGCATATGGAAGAAACAGCAGTAAGCACAGGGAAATATCTGCTTCTAAATCCAAAACGCAGCTATCTAACAGAACGGTTGTCAATGTGTGCACTCAACTTCCAGAGTTAAACCCGTGTGTGGATTCAGCAGTCTGCAAACACTTTCTCTGCAGAGTCCCAAAACAGGCGTTTTCAGCCCATTACCGGCATATGGAAGAAACAGCAGTAAGCACAGGGAAATATCTGCTTCTAAATCCAAAACGCAGGTATCTAACAGAACGGTTGTCAATGTGTGCACTCAACTTGCACAGTTAAACCCGTGTGTGGATTCAACAGTCTGCAAACACTTTCTCTGCAGTGTCCCAAAACAGGTGTTTTCACCCCATTACCGGCATATGGAAGAAACAGCAGTAAGCATAGGGAAATATCTGCTTCTAAATCCAAAACGCAGCTATCTAACAGAAGGGTTGTCAATGTGTGCACTCAACTTCTAGAGTTAAACCCGTGTGTGGATTCAGCAGTCTGCAAACACTTTCTGTGCAGAGTCCCAAAACAGGCGTTTTCAGCCCATTACCGGCATATGGAAGAAACAGCAGTAAGCACAGGGAAATATCTGCTTCTAAATCCAAAACGCAGCTATCTAACAGAACGGTTGTCAATGTGTGCACTCAACTTCCAGAGTTAAACCCGTGTGTGGATTCAGCAGTCTGCAAACACTTTCTGTGCAGAGTCCCAAAACAGGCGTTTTCAGCCCATTACCGGCATATGGAAGAAACAGCAGTAAGCACAGGGAAATATCTGCTTCTAAATCCAAAACGCAGCTATCTAACAGAACGGTTGTCAATGTGTGCACTCAACTTCCAGAGTTAAACCCGTGTGTGGATTCAGCAGTCTGCAAACACTTTCTCTGCAGAGTCCCAAAACAGGCGTTTTCAGCCCATTACCGGCATATGGAAGAAACAGCAGTAAGCACAGGGAAATATCTGCCTCTAAATCCAAAACGCAGCTATCTAACAGAACGGTTGTCAATGTGTGCACTCAACTTCCAGAGTTAAACCCGTGTGTGGATTCAGCAGTCTGCAAACACTTTCTGTGCAGAGTCCCAAAACAGGCGTTTTCAGCCCATTACCGGCATATGGAAGAAACAGCAGTAAGCACAGGGAAATATCTGCTTCTAAATCCAAAACGCAGCTATCTAACAGAACGGTTGTCAATGTGTGCACTCAACTTCCAGAGTTAAACCCGTGTGTGGATTCAGCAGTCTGCAAACACTTTCTCTGCAGAGTCCCAAAACAGGCGTTTTCAGCCCATTACCGGCATATGGAAGAAACAGCAGTAAGCACAGGGAAATATCTGCTTCTAAATCCAAAACGCAGCTATCTAACAGAACGGTTGTCAATGAGTGCACTCAACTTCCAGAGTTAAACCCGTGTGTGGATTCAGCAGTCTGCAAACACTTTCTCTGCAGAGTCCCAAAACAGGCGTTTTCAGCCCTTTACCGGCATATGGAAGAAACAGCAGTAAGCACAGTGAAATATCTGCTTCTAAATCCAAAACGCAGCTATCTAACAGAACGGTTGTCAATGTGTGCACTCAACTTCCAGAGTTAAACCCGTGTGTGGATTCAGCAGTCTGCAAACACATTCTCTGCAGAGTCCCAAACAGGCGTTTTCAGCACATTACCAGCATATGGAAGAAACAGCAGTAAGCACAGGGAAATATCTGCTTCTAAATCCAAAAGGCAGCTATCTAACAGAACGGTTGTCAATGTGTGCACTCAACTTCCAGAGTTAAACCCGTGTGTGGATTCAGCAGTCTGCAAACACTTTCTGTGCAGAGTCCCAAAACAGGCGTTTTCAGCCCATTACCGGCATATGGAAGAAACAGCAGTAAGCACAGGGAAATATCTGCTTCTAAATCCAAAACGCAGCTATCTAACAGAACGGTTGTCAATGTGTGCACTCAACTTCCAGAGTTAAACCCGTGTGTGGATTCAGCAGTCTGCAAACACTTTCTCTGCAGAGTCCCAAAACAGGCGTTTTCAGCCCATTACCGGCATATGGAAGAAACTGCAGGAAGCACAGGGAAATATCTGCTTCTAAATCCAAAAGGCAGCTATCTAACAGAACGGTTGTCAATGTGTGCACTCAACTTCCAGAGTTAAACCCGTGTGTGGATTCAGCAGTCTGCAAACACTTTCTCTGCAGAGTCCCAAACAGGCGATTTCAGCCCATTACCGGCATATGGAAGAAACAGCAGTAAGCACAGGGAAATATCTGCTTCTAAATCCAAAACGCAGCTATCTAACAGAACGGTTGTCAATGTGTGCACTCAACTTCCAGAGTTAAACCCGTGTGTGGATTCAGCAGTCTGCAAACACTTTCTGTGCAGAGTCCCAAAACAGGCGTTTTCAGCCCATTACCGGCATATGGAAGAAACAGCAGTAAGCACAGGGAAATATCTGCTTCTAAATCCAAAACGCAGCTATCTAACAGAACGGTTGTCAATGTGTGCACTCAACTTCCAGAGTTAAACCCGTGTGTGGATTCAGCAGTCTGCAAACACTTTCTCTGCAGAGTCCCAAAACAGGCGTTTTCAGCCCATTACCGGCATATGGAAGAAACTGCAGTAAGCACAGGGAAATATCTGCTTCTAAATCCAAAACGCAGCTATCTAACAGAACGGTTGTCAATGTGTGCACTCAACTTCCAGAGTTAAACCCGTGTGTGGATTCAGCAGTCTGCAAACACTTTCTGTGCAGAGTCCCAAAACAGGCGTTTTCAGCCCATTACCGGCATATGGAAGAAACAGCAGTAAGCACAGGGAAATATCTGCTTCTAAATCCAAAACGCAGCTATCTAACAGAACGGTTGTCAATGTGTGCACTCAACTTCCAGAGTTAAACCCGTGTGTGGATTCAGCAGTCTGCAAACACTTTCTCTGCAGAGTCCCAAAACAGGCGTTTTCAGCCCATTACCGGCATACGGAAGAAACAGCTGTAAGCACAGGGAAATATGTGCTTCTAAATCCAAAACGCAGCTATCTAACAGAACGGCTGTCAATGTGTGCACTCAACTTCCAGAGTTAAACCCGTGTGTGGATTCAGCAGTCTGCAAACACTTTCTGTGCAGAGTCCCAAAACAGGCGTTTTCAGCCCATTACCGGCATATGGAAGGAACAGCAGTAAGCACAGGGAAATATCTGCTTCTAAATCCAAAACGCAGCTATCTAACAGAACGGTTGTCAATGTGTGCACTCAACTTCCAGAGTTAAACCCGTGTGTGGATTCAGCAGTCTGCAAACACTTTCTCTGCAGAGTCCCAAAACAGGCGTTTTCAGCCCATTACCGGCATATGGAAGAAACAGCCGTAAGCACTGGGAAATATCTGCTTCTAAATCCAAAACGCAGCCATCTAACAGAACGGTTGTCAATGTGTGCACTCAACTTCCAGAGTTAAACCCGTGTGTGGATTCAGCAGTCTGCAAACCCTTTCTCTGCAGAGCCCCAAAACAGGCGTTTTCAGCCCATTACTGGCATATGGAAGAAACAGCAGTAAGCACAGGGAAATATCTGCTTCTAAATCCAAAACGCAGCTATCTAACAGAACGGTTGTCAATGTGTGCACTCAACTTCCAGAGTTAAACCCGTGTGTGGATTCAGCAGTCTGCAAACACTTTCTCTGCAGAGTCCCAAAACAGGCGTTTTCAGCCCATTACCGGCATACGGAAGAAACAGCAGTAAGCACAGGGAAATATCTGCTTCTAAATCCAAAACGCAGCTATCTAACAGAACGGTTGTCAATGTGTGCACTCAACTTCCAGAGTTAAACCCGTGTGTGGATTCAGCAGTCTGCAAACACTTTCTCTGCACAGTCCCAAACAGGCGTTTTCAGCCCATTACCGGCATATGGAAGAAACAGCAGTAAGCACAGGGAAATATCTGCTTCTAAATCCAAAACGCAGCTATCTAACAGAACGGTTGTCAATGTGTGCACTCAACTTCCAGAGTTAAACCCGTGTGTGGATTCAGCAGTCTGCAAACACTTTCTCTGCAGAGTCCCAAAACAGGCGTTTTCAGCCCATTACCGGCATATGGAAGAAACAGCAGTAAGCACAGGGAAATATCTGCTTCTAAATCCAAAACGCAGGTATCTAACAGAACGGTTGTCAATGTGTGCACTCAACTTGCACAGTTAAACCCGTGTGTGGATTCAACAGTCTGCAAACACTTTCTCTGCAGTGTCCCAAAACAGGTGTTTTCACCCCATTACCGGCATATGGAAGAAACAGCAGTAAGCATAGGGAAATATCTGCTTCTAAATCCAAAACGCAGCTATCTAACAGAAGGGTTGTCAATGTGTGCACTCAACTTCTAGAGTTAAACCCGTGTGTGGATTCAGCAGTCTGCAAACACTTTCTGTGCAGAGTCCCAAAACAGGCGTTTTCAGCCCATTACCGGCATATGGAAGAAACAGCAGTAAGCACAGGGAAATATCTGCTTCTAAATCCAAAACGCAGCTATCTAACAGAACGGTTGTCAATGGGTGCACTCAACTTCCAGAGTTAAACCCGTGTGTGGATTCAGCAGTCTGCAAACACTTTCTGTGCAGAGTCCCAAAACAGGCGTTTTCAGCCCATTACCGGCATATGGAAGAAACAGCAGTAAGCACAGGGAAATATCTGCTTCTAAATCCAAAACGCAGCTATCTAACAGAACGGTTGTCAATGTGTGCACTCAACTTCCAGAGTTAAACCCGTGTGTGGATTCAGCAGTCTGCAAACACTTTCTCTGCAGAGTCCCAAAACAGGCGTTTTCAGCCCATTACCGGCATATGGAAGAAACAGCAGTAAGCACAGGGAAATATCTGCCTCTAAATCCAAAACGCAGCTATCTAACAGAACGGTTGTCAATGTGTGCACTCAACTTCCAGAGTTAAACCCGTGTGTGGATTCAGCAGTCTGCAAACACTTTCTGTGCAGAGTCCCAAAACAGGCGTTTTCAGCCCATTACCGGCATATGGAAGAAACAGCAGTAAGCACAGGGAAATATCTGCTTCTAAATCCAAAACGCAGCTATCTAACAGAACGGTTGTCAATGTGTGCACTCAACTTCCAGAGTTAAACCCGTGTGTGGATTCAGCAGTCTGCAAACACTTTCTCTGCAGAGTCCCAAAACAGGCGTTTTCAGCCCATTACCGGCATATGGAAGAAACAGCAGTAAGCACAGGGAAATATCTGCTTCTAAATCCAAAACGCAGCTATCTAACAGAACGGTTGTCAATGAGTGCACTCAACTTCCAGAGTTAAACCCGTGTGTGGATTCAGCAGTCTGCAAACACTTTCTCTGCAGAGTCCCAAAACAGGCGTTTTCAGCCCTTTACCGGCATATGGAAGAAACAGCAGTAAGCACAGTGAAATATCTGCTTCTAAATCCAAAACGCAGCTATCTAACAGAACGGTTGTCAATGTGTGCACTCAACTTCCAGAGTTAAACCCGTGTGTGGATTCAGCAGTCTGCAAACACATTCTCTGCAGAGTCCCACACAGGCGTTTTCAGCACATTACCAGCATATGGAAGAAACAGCAGTAAGCACAGGGAAATATCTGCTTCTAAATCCAAAAGGCAGCTATCTAACAGAACGGTTGTCAATGTGTGCACTCAACTTCCAGAGTTAAACCCGTGTGTGGATTCAGCAGTCTGCAAACACTTTCTGTGCAGAGTCCCAAAACAGGCGTTTTCAGCCCATTACCGGCATATGGAAGAAACAGCAGTAAGCACAGGGAAATATCTGCTTCTAAATCCAAAACGCAGCTATCTAACAGAACGGTTGTCAATGTGTGCACTCAACTTCCAGAGTTAAACCCGTGTGTGGATTCAGCAGTCTGCAAACACTTTCTCTGCAGAGTCCCAAAACAGGCGTTTTCAGCCCATTACCGGCATATGGAAGAAACTGCAGGAAGCACAGGGAAATATCTGCTTCTAAATCCAAAAGGCAGCTATCTAACAGAACGGTTGTCAATGTGTGCACTCAACTTCCAGAGTTAAACCCGTGTGTGGATTCAGCAGTCTGCAAACACTTTCTCTGCAGAGTCCCAAACAGGCGATTTCAGCCCATTACCGGCATATGGAAGAAACAGCAATAAGCACAGGGAAATATCTGCTTCTAAATCCAAAACGCAGCTATCTAACAGAACGGTTGTCAATGTGTGCACTCAACTTCCAGAGTTAAACCCGTGTGTGGATTCAGCAGTCTGCAAACACTTTCTGTGCAGAGTCCCAAAACAGGCGTTTTCAGCCCATTACCGGCATATGGAAGAAACAGCAGTAAGCACAGGGAAATATCTGCTTCTAAATCCAAAACGCAGCTATCTAACAGAACGGTTGTCAATGTGTGCACTCAACTTCCAGAGTTAAACCCGTGTGTGGATTCAGCAGTCTGCAAACACTTTCTCTGCAGAGTCCCAAAACAGGCGTTTTCAGCCCATTACCGGCATATGGAAGAAACTGCAGTAAGCACAGGGAAATATCTGCTTCTAAATCCAAAACGCAGCTATCTAACAGAACGGTTGTCAATGTGTGCACTCAACTTCCAGAGTTAAACCCGTGTGTGGATTCAGCAGTCTGCAAACACTTTCTGTGCAGAGTCCCAAAACAGGCGTTTTCAGCCCATTACCGGCATATGGAAGAAACAGCAGTAAGCACAGGGAAATATCTGCTTCTAAATCCAAAACGCAGCTATCTAACAGAAAGGTTGTCAATGTGTGCACTCAACTTCCAGAGGTAAACCCGTGTGTGGATTCAGCAGTCTGCAAACTCTTTCTCTGCAGAGTCCCAAAACAGGCGTTTTCAGCCCATTACCGGCATAAGGAAGAAACTGCAGTAAGCACAGGGAAATATCTGCTTCTAAATCCAAAAGGCAGCTATCTAACAGAACGGTTGTCAATGTGTGCACTCAACTTCCAGAGTTAAACCCGTGTGTGGATTCAGCAGTCTGCAAACACTTTCTCTGCAGAGTCCCAAAACAGGCGTTTTCAGCCCATTACCGGCATATGGAAGAAACAGCAGTAAGCACTGGGAAATATATGCTTCTAAATCCAAAACGCAGCTATCTAACAGAACGGTTGTCAATGTGTGCACTCAACTTGCACAGTTAAACCCGTGTGTGGATTCAACAGTCTGCAAACACTTTCTCTGCAGTGTCCCAAAACAGGTGTTTTCAGCCCATTACCGGCATATGGAAGAAACAGCAGTAAGCATAGGGAAATATCTGCTTCTAAATCCAAAACGCAGCTATCTAACAGAAGGGTTGTCAATGTGTGCACTCAACTTCTAGAGTTAAACCCGTGTGTGGATTCAGCAGTCTGCAAACACTTTCTCTGCAGAGTCCCAAAACAGGCGTTTTCAGCCCATTACCGGCATATGGAAGAAACAGCAGTAAGCACAGGGAAATATCTGCTTCTAAATCCAAAACGCAGCTATCTAACAGAACGGTTGTCAATGGGTGCACTCAACTTCCAGAGTTAAACCCGTGTGTGGATTCAGCAGTCTGCAAACACTTTCTGTGCAGAGTCCCAAAACAGGCGTTTTCAGCCCATTACCGGCATATGGAAGAAACAGCAGTAAGCACAGGGAAATATCTGCTTCTAAATCCAAAACGCAGCTATCTAACAGAACGGTTGTCAATGTGTGCACTCAACTTCCAGAGTTAAACCCGTGTGTGGATTCAGCAGTCTGCAAACACTTTCTCTGCAGAGTCCCAAAACAGGCGTTTTCAGCCCATTACCGGCATATGGAAGAAACAGCAGTAAGCACAGGGAAATATCTGCCTCTAAATCCAAAACGCAGCTATCTAACAGAACGGTTGTCAATGTGTGCACTCAACTTCCAGAGTTAAACCCGTGTGTGGATTCAGCAGTCTGCAAACACTTTCTCTGCAGAGTCCCAAAACAGGCGTTTTCAGCCCATTACCGGCATATGGAAGAAACAGCAGTAAGCACAGGGAAATATCTGCTTCTAAATCCAAAACGCAGCTATCTAACAGAACGGTTGTCAATGTGTGCACTCAACTTCCAGAGTTAAACCCGTGTGTGGATTCAGCAGTCTGCAAACACTTTCTCTGCAGAGTCCCAAAACAGGCGTTTTCAGCCCATTACCGGCATATGGAAGAAACAGCAGTAAGCACAGGGAAATATCTGCTTCTAAATCCAAAACGCAGCTATCTAACAGAACGGTTGTCAATGAGTGCACTCAACTTCCAGAGTTAAACCCGTGTGTGGATTCAGCAGTCTGCAAACACTTTCTCTGCAGAGTCCCAAAACAGGCGTTTTCAGCCCTTTACCGGCATATGGAAGAAACAGCAGTAAGCACAGTGAAATATCTGCTTCTAAATCCAAAACGAAGCTATCTAACAGAACGGTTGTCAATGTGTGCACTCAACTTCCAGAGTTAAACCCGTGTGTGGATTCAGCAGTCTGCAAACACATTCTCTGCAGAGTCCCAAACAGGCGTTTTCAGCACATTACCAGCATATGGAAGAAACAGCAGTAAGCACAGGGAAATATCTGCTTCTAAATCCAAAACGCAGCTATCTAACAGAACGGTTGTCAATGTGTGCACTCAACTTCCAGAGTTAAACCCGTGTGTGGATTCAGCAGTCTGCAAACACTTTCTGTGCAGAGTCCCAAAACAGGCGTTTTCAGCCCATTACCGGCATATGGAAGAAACAGCAGTAAGCACAGGGAAATATCTGCTTCTAAATCCAAAACGCAGCTATCTAACAGAACGGTTGTCAATGTGTGCACTCAACTTCCAGAGTTAAACCCGTGTGTGGATTCAGCAGTCTGCAAACACTTTCTCTGCAGAGTCCCAAAACAGGCGTTTTCAGCCCATTACCGGCATATGGAAGAAACTGCAGGAAGCACAGGGAAATATCTGCTTCTAAATCCAAAAGGCAGCTATCTAACAGAACGGTTGTCAATGTGTGCACTCAACTTCCAGAGTTAAACCCGTGTGTGGATTCAGCAGTCTGCAAACACTTTCTCTGCAGAGTCCCAAACAGGCGATTTCAGCCCATTACCGGCATATGGAAGAAACAGCAGTAAGCACAGGGAAATATCTGCTTCTAAATCCAAAACGCAGCTATCTAACAGAACGGTTGTCAATGTGTGCACTCAACTTCCAGAGTTAAACCCGTGTGTGGATTCAGCAGTCTGCAAACACTTTCTGTGCAGAGTCCCAAAACAGGCGTTTTCAGCCCATTACCGGCATATGGAAGAAACAGCAGTAAGCACAGGGAAATATCTGCTTCTAAATCCAAAACGCAGCTATCTAACAGAACGGTTGTCAATGTGTGCACTCAACTTCCAGAGTTAAACCCGTGTGTGGATTCAGCAGTCTGCAAACACTTTCTCTGCAGAGTCCCAAAACAGGCGTTTTCAGCCCATTACCGGCATATGGAAGAAACTGCAGTAAGCACAGGGAAATATCTGCTTCTAAATCCAAAACGCAGCTATCTAACAGAACGGTTGTCAATGTGTGCACTCAACTTCCAGAGTTAAACCCGTGTGTGGATTCAGCAGTCTGCAAACACTTTCTGTGCAGAGTCCCAAAACAGGCGTTTTCAGCCCATTACCGGCATATGGAAGAAACAGCAGTAAGCACAGGGAAATATCTGCTTCTAAATCCAAAACGCAGCTATCTAACAGAAAGGTTGTCAATGTGTGCACTCAACTTCCAGAGGTAAACCCGTGTGTGGATTCAGCAGTCTGCAAACTCTTTCTCTGCAGAGTCCCAAAACAGGCGTTTTCAGCCCATTACCGGCATAAGGAAGAAACTGCAGTAAGGACAGGGAAATATCTGCTTCTAAATCCAAAAGGCAGCTATCTAACAGAACGGTTGTCAATGTGTGCACTCAACTTCCAGAGTTAAACCCGTGTGTGGATTCAGCAGTCTGCAAACACTTTCTCTGCAGAGTCCCAAAACAGGCGTTTTCAGCCCATTACCGGCATATGGAAGAAACAGCAGTAAGCACAGGGAAATATATGCTTCTAAATCCAAAACGCAGCTATCTAACAGAACGGTTGTCAATGTGTGCACTCAACTTCCAGAGTTAAACCCGTGTGTGGATTCAGCAGTCTGCAAACACTTTCTCTGCAGAGTCCCAAAACAGGCGTTTTCAGCCCATTACCGGCATATGGAAGAAACAGCAGTAAGCACAGGGAAATATCTGCTTCTAAATCCAAAACGCAGGTATCTAACAGAACGGTTGTCAATGTGTGCACTCAACTTGCACAGTTAAACCCGTGTGTGGATTCAACAGTCTGCAAACACTTTCTCTGCAGAGTCCCAAAACAGGTGTTTTCAGCCCATTACCGGCATATGGAAGAAACAGCAGTAAGCATAGGGAAATATCTGCTTCTAAATCCAAAACGCAGCTATCTAACAGAACGGTTGTCAATGTGTGCACTCAACTTCCAGAGTTAAACGCGTGTGTGGATTCAGCAGTCTGCAAACACTTTCTCTGCAGAGTCCCAAAACAGGCGTTTTCAGCCCATTACCGGCATATGGAAGAAACAGCAGTAAGCACTGGGAAATATCTGCTTCTAAATCCAAAACGCAGCTATCTAACAGAACGGTTGTCAATGTGTGCACTCAACTTCCAGAGTTAAACCCGTGTGTGGATTCAGCAGTCTGCAAACACTTTCTGTGCAGAGTCTCAAAACAGGCGTTTTCAGCCCATTACCGGCATATGGAAGAAACAGCAGTAAGCACAGGGAAATATCTGCTTCTAAATCCAAAACGCAGCTATCTAACAGAACGGTTGTCAATGTGTGCACTCAACTTCCAGAGTTAAACCCGTGTGTGGATTCAGCAGTCTGCAAACACTTTCTCTGCAGAGCCCCAAAACAGGCGTTTTCAGCCCATTACCAGCTTATGGAAGAAACAGCCGTAAGCACAGGGAAATATCTGCTTCTAAATCCAAAACGCAGCTATCTAACAGACGGTTGTCAATGTGTGCACTCAACTTCCAGAGTTAAACCCGTGTGTGGATTCAGCAGTCTGCAAACACTTTCTCTGCAGAGTCCCAAAACAGGCGTTTTCAGCCCATTACCGGCATTCGGAAGAATCAGCAGTAAGCTCAGGGAAATATCTGCTTCTAAATCCAAAACGCAGCTATCTAACAGAACGGTTGTCAATGTGTGCACTCAACTTCCAGAGCTAAACCCGTGTGTGGATTCAGCAGTCTGCAAACACTTTCTCTGCAGAGTCCCAAAACAGGCGTGTTCAGCCCATTACCGGCATATGGAAGAAACAGCAGTAAGCACAGGGAAATATCTGCTTCTAAATCCAAAACGCAGCTATCTAACAGAACGGTTGTCAATGTGTGCACTCAACTTCCAGAGTTAAACCCGTGTGTGGATTCAGCAGTCTGCAAACACTTTCTCTGCAGAGTCCCAAAACAGGCGTTTTCAGCCCATTACCGGCATATGGAAGAAACAGCAGTAAGCACAGGGGAATATCTGCTTCTAAATCCAAAACGCAGCTATCTAACAGAACGGTTGTCAATGTGTGCACTCAACTTCCAGAGTTAAACCCGTGTGTGGATTCAGCAGTCTGCAAACACTTTCTCTGCAGAGTCCCAAAACAGGCGTTTTCAGCCCATTACCGGCATATGGAAGAAACAGCAGTAAGCACAGGGAAATATCTGCTTCTAAATCCAAAACGCAGCTATCTAACAGAACGGTTGTCAATGTGTGCACTCAACTTCCAGAGTTAAACCCGTGTGTGGATTCAGCAGTCTGCAAACACTTTCTCTGCAGAGTCCCAAAACAGGCGTTTTCAGCCTATTACCGGCATATGGAAGAAACAGCAGTAAGCACTGGGAAATATCTGCTTCTAAATCCAAAATGCAGCTATCTAACAGAACGGTTGTCAATGTGTGCACTCAACTTCCAGAGTTAAACCCGTGTGTGGATTCAGCAGTCTGCAAACACTTTCTCTGCAGAGTCCCAAAACAGGCGTTTTCAGCCCATTACCGGCATATGGAAGAAACAGCAGTAAGCACAGGGAAATATCTGCTTCTAAATCCAAAACGCAGCTATCTAACAGAACGGTTGTCAATGTGTGCACTCAACTTCCAGAGTTAAACCCGTGTGTGGATTCAGCAGTCTGCAAACACTTTCTCTGCAGAGTCCCAAACAGGCGTTTTCAGCACATTACCGGCATATGGAAGAAACAGCAGTAAGCACAGGGAAATATCTGCTTCTAAATCCAAAACGCAGCTATCTAACAGAACGGTTGTCAATGTGTGCACTCAACTTCCAGAGTTAAACCCGTGTGTGGATTCAGCAGTCTGCAAACACTTTCTGTGCAGAGTCCCAAAACAGGCGTTTTCAGCCCCTTACCGGCATATGGAAGAAACAGCAGTAAGCACAGGGAAATATCTGCTTCTAAATCCAAAACGCAGCTATCTAACAGAACGGTTGTCAATGTGTGCACTCAACTTCCAGAGTTAAACCCGTGTGTGGATTCAGCAGTCTGCAAACACTTTCTCTGCAGAGTCCCAAAACAGGCGTTTTCAGCCCATTACCGGCATATGGAAGAAACAGCAGTAAGCATAGGGAAATATCTGCTTCTAAATCCAAAACGCAGCTATCTAACAGAAGGGTTGTCAATGTGTGCACTCAACTTCTAGAGTTAAACCCGTGTGTGGATTCAGCAGTCTGCAAACACTTTCTCTGCAGAGTCCCAAAACAGGCGTTTTCAGCCCATTACCGGCATATGGAAGAAACAGCAGTAAGCACAGGGAAATATCTGCTTCTAAATCCAAAACGCAGCTATCTAACAGAACGGTTGTCAATGGGTGCACTCAACTTCCAGAGTTAAACCCGTGTGTGGATTCAGCAGTCTGCAAACACTTTCTGTGCAGAGTCCCAAAACAGGCGTTTTCAGCCCATTACCGGCATATGGAAGAAACAGCAGTAAGCACAGGGAAATATCTGCTTCTAAATCCAAAACGCAGCTATCTAACAGAACGGTTGTCAATGTGTGCACTCAACTTCCAGAGTTAAACCCGTGTGTGGATTCAGCAGTCTGCAAACACTTTCTCTGCAGAGTCCCAAAACAGGCGTTTTCAGCCCATTACCGGCATATGGAAGAAACAGCAGTAAGCACAGGGAAATATCTGCCTCTAAATCCAAAACGCAGCTATCTAACAGAACGGTTGTCAATGTGTGCACTCAACTTCCAGAGTTAAACCCGTGTGTGGATTCAGCAGTCTGCAAACACTTTCTCTGCAGAGTCCCAAACAGGCGATTTCAGCCCATTACCGGCATATGGAAGAAACAGCAGTAAGCACAGGGAAATATCTGCTTCTAAATCCAAAACGCAGCTATCTAACAGAACGGTTGTCAATGTGTGCACTCAACTTCCAGAGTTAAACCCGTGTGTGGATTCAGCAGTCTGCAAACACTTTCTGTGCAGAGTCCCAAAACAGGCGTTTTCAGCCCATTACCGGCATATGGAAGAAACAGCAGTAAGCACAGGGAAATATCTGCTTCTAAATCCAAAACGCAGCTATCTAACAGAACGGTTGTCAATGTGTGCACTCAACTTCCAGAGTTAAACCCGTGTGTGGATTCAGCAGTCTGCAAACACTTTCTCTGCAGAGTCCCAAAACAGGCGTTTTCAGCCCATTACCGGCATATGGAAGAAACTGCAGTAAGCACAGGGAAATATCTGCTTCTAAATCCAAAACGCAGCTATCTAACAGAACGGTTGTCAATGTGTGCACTCAACTTCCAGAGTTAAACCCGTGTGTGGATTCAGCAGTCTGCAAACACTTTCTGTGCAGAGTCCCAAAACAGGCGTTTTCAGCCCATTACCGGCATATGGAAGAAACAGCAGTAAGCACAGGGAAATATCTGCTTCTAAATCCAAAACGCAGCTATCTAACAGAAAGGTTGTCAATGTGTGCACTCAACTTCCAGAGGTAAACCCGTGTGTGGATTCAGCAGTCTGCAAACTCTTTCTCTGCAGAGTCCCAAAACAGGCGTTTTCAGCCCATTACCGGCATAAGGAAGAAACTGCAGTAAGGACAGGGAAATATCTGCTTCTAAATCCAAAAGGCAGCTATCTAACAGAACGGTTGTCAATGTGTGCACTCAACTTCCAGAGTTAAACCCGTGTGTGGATTCAGCAGTCTGCAAACACTTTCTCTGCAGAGTCCCAAAACAGGCGTTTTCAGCCCATTACCGGCATATGGAAGAAACAGCAGTAAGCACAGGGAAATATATGCTTCTAAATCCAAAACGCAGCTATCTAACAGAACGGTTGTCAATGTGTGCACTCAACTTCCAGAGTTAAACCCGTGTGTGGATTCAGCAGTCTGCAAACACTTTCTCTGCAGAGTCCCAAAACAGGCGTTTTCAGCCCATTACCGGCATATGGAAGAAACAGCAGTAAGCACAGGGAAATATCTGCTTCTAAATCCAAAACGCAGGTATCTAACAGAACGGTTGTCAATGTGTGCACTCAACTTGCACAGTTAAACCCGTGTGTGGATTCAACAGTCTGCAAACACTTTCTCTGCAGAGTCCCAAAACAGGTGTTTTCAGCCCATTACCGGCATATGGAAGAAACAGCAGTAAGCATAGGGAAATATCTGCTTCTAAATCCAAAACGCAGCTATCTAACAGAACGGTTGTCAATGTGTGCACTCAACTTCCAGAGTTAAACCCGTGTGTGGATTCAGCAGTCTGCAAACACTTTCTCTGCAGAGTCCCAAAACAGGCGTTTTCAGCCCATTACCGGCATATGGAAGAAACAGCTGTAAGCACTGGGAAATATCTGCTTCTAAATCCAAAACGCAGCTATCTAACAGAACGGTTGTCAATGTGTGCACTCAACTTCCAGAGTTAAACCCGTGTGTGGATTCAGCAGTCTGCAAACACTTTCTCTGCAGAGTCTCAAAACAGGCGTTTTCAGCCCATTACCGGCATATGGAAGAAACAGCAGTAAGCACAGGGAAATATCTGCTTCTAAATCCAAAACGCAGCTATCTAACAGAACGGTTGTCAATGTGTGCACTCAACTTCCAGAGTTAAACCCGTGTGTGGATTCAGCAGTCTGCAAACACTTTCTCTGCAGAGCCCCAAAACAGGCGTTTTCAGCCCATTACCAGCTTATGGAAGAAACAGCCGTAAGCACAGGGAAATATCTGCTTCTAAATCCAAAACGCAGCTATCTAACAGACGGTTGTCAATGTGTGCACTCAACTTCCAGAGTTAAACCCGTGTGTGGATTCAGCAGTCTGCAAACACTTTCTCTGCAGAGTCCCAAAACAGGCGTTTTCAGCCCATTACCGGCATTCGGAAGAATCAGCAGTAAGCACAGGGAAATATCTGCTTCTAAATCCAAAACGCAGCTATCTAACAGAACGGTTGTCAATGTGTGCACTCAACTTCCAGAGCTAAACCCGTGTGTGGATTCAGCAGTCTGCAAACACTTTCTCTGCAGAGTCCCAAAACAGGCGTTTTCAGCCCATTACCGGCATATGGAAGAAACAGCAGTAAGCACAGGGAAATATCTGCTTCTAAATCCAAAACGCAGCTATCTAACAGAACGGTTGTCAATGTGTGCACTCAACTTCCAGAGTTAAACCCGTGTGTGGATTCAGCAGTCTGCAAACACTTTCTCTGCAGAGTCCCAAAACAGGCGTTTTCAGCCCATTACCGGCATATGGAAGAAACAGCAGTAAGCACAGGGGAATATCTGCTTCTAAATCCAAAACGCAGCTATCTAACAGAACGGTTGTCAATGTGTGCACTCAACTTCCAGAGTTAAACCCGTGTGTGGATTCAGCAGTCTGCAAACACTTTCTCTGCAGAGTCCCAAAACAGGCGTTTTCAGCCCATTACCGGCATATGGAAGAAACAGCAGTAAGCACAGGGAAATATCTGCTTCTAAATCCAAAACGCAGCTATCTAACAGAACGGTTGTCAATGTGTGCACTCAACTTCCAGAGTTAAACCCGTGTGTGGATTCAGCAGTCTGCAAACACTTTCTCTGCAGAGTCCCAAAACAGGCGTTTTCAGCCTATTACCGGCATATGGAAGAAACAGCAGTAAGCACTGGGAAATATCTGCTTCTAAATCCAAAACGCAGCTATCTAACAGAACGGTTGTCAATGTGTGCACTCAACTTCCAGAGTTAAACCCGTGTGTGGATTCAGCAGTCTGCAAACACTTTCTCTGCAGAGTCCCAAAACAGGCGTTTTCAGCCCATTACCGGCATATGGAAGAAACAGCAGTAAGCACAGGGAAATATCTGCTTCTAAATCCAAAACGCAGCTATCTAACAGAACGGTTGTCAATGTGTGCACTCAACTTCCAGAGTTAAACCCGTGTGTGGATTCAGCAGTCTGCAAACACTTTCTGTGCAGAGTCCCAAAACAGGCGTTTTCAGCCCCTTACCGGCATATGGAAGAAACAGCAGTAAGCACAGGGAAATATCTGCTTCTAAATCCAAAACGCAGCTATCTAACAGAACGGTTGTCAATGTGTGCACTCAACTTCCAGAGTTAAACCCGTGTGTGGATTCAGCAGTCTGCAAACACTTTCTCTGCAGAGTCCCAAAACAGGCGTTTTCAGCCCATTACCGGCATATGGAAGAAACTGCAGGAAGCACAGGGAAATATCTGCTTCTAAATCCAAAAGGCAGCTATCTAACAGAACGGTTGTCAATGTGTGCACTCAACTTCCAGAGTTAAACCCGTGTGTGGATTCAGCAGTCTGCAAACACTTTCTCTGCAGAGTCCCAAACAGGCGTTTTCAGCCCATTACCGGCATATGGAAGAAACAGCAGTAAGCACAGGGAAATATCTGCTTCTAAATCCAAAACGCAGCTATCTAACAGAACGGTTGTCAATGTGTGCACTCAACTTCCAGAGTTAAACCCGTGTGTGGATTCAGCAGTCTGCAAACACTTTCTGTGCAGAGTCCCAAAACAGGCGTTTTCAGCCCATTACCGGCATATGGAAGAAACAGCAGTAAGCACAGGGAAATATCTGCTTCTAAATCCAAAACGCAGCTATCTAACAGAACGGTTGTCAATGTGTGCACTCAACTTCCAGAGTTAAACCCGTGTGTGGATTCAGCAGTCTGCAAACACTTTCTGTGCAGAGTCCCAAAACAGGCGTTTTCAGCCCATTACCGGCATATGGAAGAAACTGCAGTAAGCACAGGGAAATATCTGCTTCTAAATCCAAAACGCAGCTATCTAACAGAACGGTTGTCAATGTGTGCACTCAACTTCCAGAGTTAAACCCGTGTGTGGATTCAGCAGTCTGCAAACACTTTCTCTGCAGAGTCCCAAAACAGGCGTTTTCAGCCCATTACCGGCATACGGAAGAAACAGCAGTAAGCACAGGGAAATATCTGCTTCTAAATCCAAAACGCAGCGATCTAACAGAACGGTTGTCAATGTGTGCACTCAACTTCCAGAGTTAAACCCGTGTGTGGATTCAGCAGTCTGCAAACACTTTCTCTGCAGAGTCCCAAAACAGGCGTTTTCAGCCCATTACCGGCATATGGAAGAAACAGCAGTAAGCACAGGGAAATATCTGCTTCTAAATCCAAAACGCAGCTATCTAACAGAACGGTTGTCAATGTGTGCACTCAACTTCCAGAGTTAAACCCGTGTGTGGATTCAGCAGTCTGCAAACACTTTCTCTGCAGAGTCCCAAAACAGGCGTTTTCAGCCCATTACCGGCATATGGAAGAAACAGCAGTAAGCACAGGGGAATATCTGCTTCTAAATCCAAAACGCAGCTATCTAACAGAACGGTTGTCAATGTGTGCACTCAACTTCCAGAGTTAAACCCGTGTGTGGATTCAGCAGTCTGCAAACACTTTCTCTGCAGAGTCCCAAAACAGGCGTTTTCAGCCCATTACCGGCATATGGAAGAAACAGCAGTAAGCACAGGGAAATATCTGCTTCTAAATCCAAAACGCAGCTATCTAACAGAACGGTTGTCAATGTGTGCACTCAACTTCCAGAGTTAAACCCGTGTGTGGATTCAGCAGTCTGCAAACACTTTCTCTGCAGAGTCCCAAAACAGGCGTTTTCAGCCCATTACCGGCATATGGAAGAAACAGCAGTAAGCACAGGGAAATATCTGCTTCTAAATCCAAAACGCAGCTATCTAACAGAACGGTTGTCAATGTGTGCACTCAACTTCCAGAGTTAAACCCGTGTGTGGATTCAGCAGTCTGCAAACACTTTCTCTGCAGAGTCCCAAAACAGGCGTTTTCAGCCCATTACCGGCATATGGAAGAAACAGCAGTAAGCACAGGGAAATATCTGCTTCTAAATCCAAAACGCAGCTATCTAACAGAACAGTTGTCAATGTGTGCACTCAACTTCCAGAGTTAAACCCGTGTGTGGATTCAGCAGTCTGCAAACACTTTCTCTGCAGAGTCCCAAACAGGCGTTTTCAGCCCATTACCGGCTTATGGAAGAAACAGCAGTAAGCACAGGGAAATATCTGCTTCTAAATCCAAAACGCAGCAATCTAACAGAACGGTTGTCAATGTGTGCACTCAACTTCCAGAGTTAAACCCGTGTGTGGATTCAGCAGTCTGCAAACACTTTCTCTGCAGAGTCCCAAAACAGGCGTTTTCAGCCCATTACCGGCATATGGAAGAAACAGCAGTAAGCACTGGGAAATATATGCTTCTAAATCCAAAACGCAGCTATCTAACAGAACGGTTGTCAATGTGTGCACTCAACTTCCAGAGTTAAACCCGTGTGTGGATTCAGCAGTCTGCAAACACTTTCTGTGCAGAGTCCCAAAACAGGCGTTTTCAGCCCATTACCGGCATATGGAAGAAACAGCCGTAAGCACTGGGAAATATCTGCTTCTAAATCCAAAACGCAGCCATCTAACAGAACGGTTGTCAATGTGTGCACTCAACTTCCAGAGTTAAACCCGTGTGTGGATTCAGCAGTCTGCAAACACTTTCTCTGCAGAGCCCCAAAACAGGCGTTTTCAGCCCATTACCGGCATATGGAAGAAACAGCAGTAAGCACAGGGAAATATCTGCTTCTAAATCCTAAACGCAGCTATCTAACAGAACGGTTGTCAATGTGTGCACTCAACTTCCAGAGTTAAACCCGTGTGTGGATTCAGCAGTCTGCAAACACTTTCTCTGCAGAGTCCCAAAACAGGCGTTTTCAGCCCATTACCGGCATATGGAAGAAACAGCAGTAAGCACAGGGAAATATCTGCTTCTAAATCCAAAACGCAGCTATCTAACAGAACGGCTGTCAATGTGTGCACTCAACTTCCAGAGTTAAACCCGTGTGTGGATTCAGCAGTCTGCAAACACTTTCTGTGCAGAGTCCCAAAACAGGCGTTTTCAGCCCATTACCGGCATATGGAAGAAACAGCAGTAAGCACAGGGAAATATCTGCTTCTAAATCCAAAACGCAGCTATCTAACAGAACGGTTGTCAATGTGTGCACTCAACTTCCAGAGTTAAACCCGTGTGTGGATTCAGCAGTCTGCAAACACTTTCTCTGCAGAGTCCCAAAACAGGCGTTTTCAGCCCATTACCGGCATATGGAAGAAACAGCCGTAAGCACTGGGAAATATCTGCTTCTAAATCCAAAACGCAGCCATCTAACAGAACGGTTGTCAATGTGTGCAGTCAACTTCCAGAGTTAAACCCGTGTGTGGATTCAGCAGTCTGCAAACCCTTTCTCTGCAGAGCCCCAAAACAGGCGTTTTCAGCCCATTACTGGCATATGGAAGAAACAGCAGTAAGCACAGGGAAATATCTGCTTCTAAATCCAAAACGCAGCTATCTAACAGAACGGTTGTCAATGTGTGCACTCAACTTCCAGAGTTAAACCCGTGTGTGGATTCAGCAGTCTGCAAACACTTTCTCTGCAGAGTCCCAAAACAGGCGTTTTCAGCCCATTACCGGCATACGGAAGAAACAGCAGTAAGCACAGGGAAATATCTGCTTCTAAATCCAAAACGCAGCTATCTAACAGAACGGTTGTCAATGTGTGCACTCAACTTCCAGAGTTAAACCCGTGTGTGGATTCAGGAGTCTGCAAACACTTTCTCTGCACAGTCCCAAACAGGCGTTTTCAGCCCATTACCGGCATATGGAAGAAACAGCAGTAAGCACAGGGAAATATCTGCTTCTAAATCCAAAACGCAGCTATCTAACAGAACGGTTGTCAATGTGTGCACTCAACTTCCAGAGTTAAACCCGTGTGTGGATTTAGCAGTCTGCAAACACTTTCTCTGCAGAGTCCCAAAACAGGCGTTTTCAGCCCATTACCGGCATATGGAAGAAACAGCAGTAAGCACAGGGAAATATCTGCTTCTAAATCCAAAACGCAGGTATCTAACAGAACGGTTGTCAATGTGTGCACTCAACTTGCACAGTTAAACCCGTGTGTGGATTCAACAGTCTGCAAACACTTTCTCTGCAGAGTCCCAAAACAGGTGTTTTCAGCCCATTACCGGCATATGGAAGAAACAGCAGTAAGCATAGGGAAATATATGCTTCTAAATCCAAAACGCAGCTATCTAACAGAAGGGTTGTCAATGTGTGCACTCAACTTCTAGAGTTAAACCCGTGTGTGGATTCAGCAGTCTGCAAACACTTTCTCTGCAGAGTCCCAAAACAGGCGTTTTCAGCCCATTACCGGCATATGGAAGAAACAGCAGTAAGCACTGGGAAATATCTGCTTCTAAATCCAAAACGCAGCTATCTAACAGAACGGTTGTCAATGGGTGCACTCAACTTCCAGAGTTAAACCCGTGTGTGGATTCAGCAGTCTGCTAACACTTTCTGTGCAGAGTCCCAAAACAGGCGTTTTCAGCCCATTACCGGCATATGGAAGAAACAGCAGTAAGCACAGGGAAATATCTGCTTCTAAATCCAAAACGCAGCTATCTAACAGAACGGTTGTCAATGTGTGCACTCAACTTCCAGAGTTAAACCCGTGTGTGGATTCAGCAGTCTGCAAACACTTTCTCTGCAGAGTCCCAAAACAGGCGTTTTCAGCCCATTACCGGCATATGGAAGAAACAGCAGTAAGCACAGGGAAATATCTGCCTCTAAATCCAAAACGCAGCTATCTAACAGAACGGTTGTCAATGTGTGCACTCAACTTCCAGAGTTAAACCCGTGTGTGGATTCAGCAGTCTGCAAACACTTTCTGTGCAGAGTCCCAAAACAGGCGTTTTCAGCCCATTACCGGCATATGGAAGAAACAGCAGTAAGCACAGGGAAATATCTGCTTCTAAATCCAAAACGCAGCTATCTAACAGATCGGTTGTCAATGTGTGCACTCAACTTCCAGAGTTAAACCCGTGTGTGGATTCAGCAGTCTGCAAACACTTTCTCTGCAGAGTCCCAAAACAGGCGTTTTCAGCCCATTACCGGCATATGGAAGAAACAGCAGTAAGCACAGGGAAATATCTGCTTCTAAATCCAAAACGCAGCTATCTAACAGAACGGTTGTCAATGAGTGCACTCAACTTCCAGAGTTAAACCCGTGTGTGGATTCAGCAGTCTGCAAACACTTTCTCTGCAGAGTCCCAAAACAGGCGTTTTCAGCCCTTTACCGGCATATGGAAGAAACAGCAGTAAGCACAGGGAAATATCTGCTTCTAAATCCAAAACGCAGCTATCTAACAGAACGGTTGTCAATGTGTGCACTCAACTTCCAGAGTTAAACCCGTGTGTGGATTCAGCAGTCTGCAAACACATTCTCTGCAGAGTCCCAAACAGGCGTTTTCAGCCCATTACCAGCATATGGAAGAAACAGCAGTAAGCACAGGGAAATATCTGCTTCTAAATCCAAAACGCAGCTATCTAACAGAACGGTTGTCAATGTGTTCACTCAACTTCCAGAGTTAAACCCGTGTGTGGATTCAGCAGTCTGCAAACACTTTCTGTGCAGAGTCCCAAAACAGGCGTTTTCAGCCCATTACCGGCATATGGAAGAAACAGCAGTAAGCACAGGGAAATATCTGCTTCTAAATCCAAAACGCAGCTATCTAACAGAACGGTTGTCAATGTGTGCACTCAACTTCCAGAGTTAAACCCGTGTGTGGATTCAGCAGTCTGCAAACACTTTCTCTGCAGAGTCCCAAAACAGGCGTTTTCAGCCCATTACCGGCATATGGAAGAAACTGCAGGAAGCACAGGGAAATATCTGCTTCTAAATCCAAAAGGCAGCTATCTAACAGAACGGTTGTCAATGTGTGCACTCAACTTCCAGAGTTAAACCCGTGTGTGGATTCAGCAGTCTGCAAACACTTTCTCTGCAGAGTCCCAAACAGGCGATTTCAGCCCATTACCGGCATATGGAAGAAACAGCAGTAAGCACAGGGAAATATCTGCTTCTAAATCCAAAACGCAGGTATCTAACAGAACGGTTGTCAATGTGTGCACTCAACTTGCACAGTTAAACCCGTGTGTGGATTCAACAGTCTGCAAACACTTTCTCTGCAGAGTCCCAAAACAGGTGTTTTCAGCCCATTACCGGCATATGGAAGAAACAGCAGTAAGCATAGGGAAATATCTGCTTCTAAATCCAAAACGCAGCTATCTAACAGAACGGTTGTCAATGGGTGCACTCAACTTCCAGAGTTAAACCCGTGTGTGGATTCAGCAGTCTGCAAACACTTTCTGTGCAGAGTCCCAAAACAGGCGTTTTCAGCCCATTACCGGCATATGGAAGAAACAGCAGTAAGCACAGGGAAATATCTGCTTCTAAATCCAAAACGCAGCTATCTAACAGAACGGTTGTCAATGTGTGCACTCAACTTCCAGAGTTAAACCCGTGTGTGGATTCAGCAGTCTGCAAACACTTTCTCTGCAGAGTCCCAAAACAGGCGTTTTCAGCCCATTACCGGCATATGGAAGAAACAGCAGTAAGCACAGGGAAATATCTGCCTCTAAATCCAAAACGCAGCTATCTAACAGAACGGTTGTCAATGTGTGCACTCAACTTCCAGAGTTAAACCCGTGTGTGGATTCAGCAGTCTGCAAACACTTTCTGTGCAGAGTCCCAAAACAGGCGTTTTCAGCCCATTACCGGCATATGGAAGAAACAGCAGTAAGCACAGGGAAATATCTGCTTCTAAATCCAAAACGCAGCTATCTAACAGATCGGTTGTCAATGTGTGCACTCAACTTCCAGAGTTAAACCCGTGTGTGGATTCAGCAGTCTGCAAACACTTTCTCTGCAGAGTCCCAAAACAGGCGTTTTCAGCCCATTACCGGCATATGGAAGAAACAGCAGTAAGCACAGGGAAATATCTGCTTCTAAATCCAAAACGCAGCTATCTAACAGAACGGTTGTCAATGAGTGCACTCAACTTCCAGAGTTAAACCCGTGTGTGGATTCAGCAGTCTGCAAACACTTTCTCTGCAGAGTCCCAAAACAGGCGTTTTCAGCCCTTTACCGGCATATGGAAGAAACAGCAGTAAGCACAGGGAAATATCTGCTTCTAAATCCAAAACGCAGCTATCTAACAGAACGGTTGTCAATGTGTGCACTCAACTTCCAGAGTTAAACCCGTGTGTGGATTCAGCAGTCTGCAAACACATTCTCTGCAGAGTCCCAAACAGGCGTTTTCAGCCCATTACCAGCATATGGAAGAAACAGCAGTAAGCACAGGGAAATATCTGCTTCTAAATCCAAAACGCAGCTATCTAACAGAACGGTTGTCAATGTGTGCACTCAACTTCCAGAGTTAAACCCGTGTGTGGATTCAGCAGTCTGCAAACACTTTCTGTGCAGAGTCCCAAAACAGGCGTTTTCAGCCCATTACCGGCATATGGAAGAAACAACAGTAAGCACAGGGAAATATCTGCTTCTAAATCCAAAACGCAGCTATCTAACAGAACGGTTGTCAATGTGTGCACTC
The DNA here is from genome assembly GCF_030222135.1 of Aotus nancymaae. Taxonomy (NCBI): domain Eukaryota; kingdom Metazoa; phylum Chordata; class Mammalia; order Primates; family Aotidae; genus Aotus; species Aotus nancymaae. The sequence goes on along the minus strand of NW_026989535.1, from coordinate 61,632 downwards.
AACTTCCAGAGTTAAACCCGTGTGTGGATTCAGCAGTCTGCAAACACTTTCTCTGCAGAGTCCCAAAACAGGCGTTTTCAGCCCATTACCGGCATATGGAAGAAACTGCAGGAAGCACAGGGAAATATCTGCTTCTAAATCCAAAAGGCAGCTATCTAACAGAACGGTTGTCAATGTGTGCACTCAACTTCCAGAGTTAAACCCGTGTGTGGATTCAGCAGTCTGCAAACACTTTCTCTGCAGAGTCCCAAACAGGCGATTTCAGCCCATTACCGGCATATGGAAGAAACAGCAGTAAGCACAGGGAAATATCTGCTTCTAAATCCAAAATGCAGCTATCTAACAGAACGGTTGTCAATGTGTGCACTCAACTTCCAGAGTTAAACCCGTGTGTGGATTCAGCAGTCTGCAAACACTTTCTGTGCAGAGTCCCAAAACAGGCGTTTTCAGCCCATTACCGGCATATGGAAGAAACAGCAGTAAGCACAGGGAAATATCTGCTTCTAAATCCAAAACGCAGCTATCTAACAGAACGGTTGTCAATGTGTGCACTCAACTTCCAGAGTTAAACCCGTGTGTGGATTCAGCAGTCTGCAAACACTTTCTCTGCAGAGTCCCAAAACAGGCGTTTTCAGCCCATTACCGGCATATGGAAGAAACTGCAGTAAGCACAGGGAAATATCTGCTTCTAAATCCAAAACGCAGCTATCTAACAGAACGGTTGTCAATGTGTGCACTCAACTTCCAGAGTTAAACCCGTGTGTGGATTCAGCAGTCTGCAAACACTTTCTGTGCAGAGTCCCAAAACAGGCGTTTTCAGCCCATTACCGGCATATGGAAGAAACAGCAGTAAGCACAGGGAAATATCTGCTTCTAAATCCAAAACGCAGCTATCTAACAGAAAGGTTGTCAATGTGTGCACTCAACTTCCAGAGTTAAACCCGTGTGTGGATTCAGCAGTCTGCAAACTCTTTCTCTGCAGAGTCCCAAAACAGGCGTTTTCAGCCCATTACCGGCATAAGGAAGAAACTGCAGTAAGCACAGGGAAATATCTGCTTCTAAATCCAAAAGGCAGCTATCTAACAGAACGGTTGTCAATGTGTGCACTCAACTTCCAGAGTTAAACCCGTGTGTGGATTCAGCAGTCTGCAAACACTTTCTCTGCAGAGTCCCAAAACAGGCGTTTTCAGCCCATTACCGGCATATGGAAGAAACAGCAGTAAGCACTGGGAAATATATGCTTCTAAATCCAAAACGCAGCTATCTAACAGAACGGTTGTCAATGTGTGCACTCAACTTCCAGAGTTAAACCCGTGTGTGGATTCAGCAGTCTGCAAACACTTTCTCTGCAGAGTCCCAAAACAGGCGTTTTCAGCCCATTACCGGCATATGGAAGAAACAGCAGTAAGCACAGGGAAATATCTGCTTCTAAATCCAAAACGCAGGTATCTAACAGAACGGTTGTCAATGTGTGCACTCAACTTGCACAGTTAAACCCGTGTGTGGATTCAACAGTCTGCAAACACTTTCTCTGCAGAGTCCCAAAACAGGTGTTTTCAGCCCATTACCGGCATATGGAAGAAACAGCAGTAAGCATAGGGAAATATCTGCGTCTAAATCCAAAACGCAGCTATCTAACAGAACGGTTGTCAATGTGTGCACTCAACTTCCAGAGTTAAACCCGTGTGTGGATTCAGCAGTCTGCAAACACTTTCTCTGCAGAGTCCCAAAACAGGCGTTTTCAGCCCATTACCGGCATATGGAAGAAACAGCAGTAAGCACTGGGAAATATCTGCTTCTAAATCCAAAACGCAGCTATCTAACAGAACGGTTGTCAATGTGTGCACTCAACTTCCAGAGTTAAACCCGTGTGTGGATTCAGCAGTCTGCAAACACTTTCTCTGCAGAGTCCCAAAACAGGCGTTTTCAGCCCATTACCGGCATATGGAAGAAACAGCAGTAAGCACAGGGAAATATCTGCTTCTAAATCCAAAACGCAGCTATCTAACAGAACGGTTGTCAATGTGTGCACTCAACTTCCAGAGTTAAACCCGTGTGTGGATTCAGCAGTCTGCAAACACTTTCTCTGCAGAGCCCCAAAACAGGCGTTTTCAGCCCATTACCAGCTTATGGAAGAAACAGCCGTAAGCACAGGGAAATATCTGCTTCTAAATCCAAAACGCAGCTATCTAACAGAACGGTTGTCAATGTGTGCACTCAACTTCCAGAGTTAAACCCGTGTGTGGATTCAGCAGTCTGCAAACACTTTCTCTGCAGAGTCCCTAAACAGGCGTTTTCAGCCCATTACCGGCATACGGAAGAATCAGCAGTAAGCACAGGGAAATATCTGCTTCTAAATCCAAAACGCAGCTATCTAACAGAACGGTTGTCAATGTGTGCACTCAACTTCCAGAGCTAAACCCGTGTGTGGATTCAGCAGTCTGCAAACACTTTCTCTGCAGAGTCCCAAAACAGTCGTTTTCAGCCCATTACCGGCATATGGAAGAAACAGCAGTAAGCACAGGGAAATATCTGCTTCTAAATCCAAAACGCAGCTATCTAACAGAACGGTTGTCAATGTGTGCACTCAACTTCCAGAGTTAAACCCGTGTGTGGATTCAGCAGTCTGCAAACACTTTCTCTGCAGAGTCCCAAAACAGGCGTTTTCAGCCCATTACCGGCATATGGAAGAAACAGCAGTAAGCACAGGGGAATATCTGCTTCTAAATCCAAAACGCAGCTATCTAACAGAACGGTTGTCAATGTGTGCACTCAACTTCCAGAGTTAAACCCGTGTGTGGATTCAGCAGTCTGCAAACACTTTCTCTGCAGAGTCCCTAAACAGGCGTTTTCAGCCCATTACCGGCATACGGAAGAATCAGCAGTAAGCACAGGGAAATATCTGCTTCTAAATCCAAAACGCAGCTATCTAACTGAACGGTTGTCAATGTGTGCACTCAACTTCCAGAGCTAAACCCGTGTGTGGATTCAGCAGTCTGCAAACACTTTCTCTGCAGAGTCCCAAAACAGTCGTTTTCAGCCCATTACCGGCATATGGAAGAAACAGCAGTAAGCACAGGGAAATATCTGCTTCTAAATCCAAAACGCAGCTATCTAACAGAACGGTTGTCAATGTGTGCACTCAACTTCCAGAGTTAAACCCGTGTGTGGATTCAGCAGTCTGCAAACACTTTCTCTGCAGAGTCCCAAAACAGGCGTTTTCAGCCCATTACCGGCATATGGAAGAAACAGCAGTAAGCACAGGGGAATATCTGCTTCTAAATCCAAAACGCAGCTATCTAACAGAACGGTTGTCAATGTGTGCACTCAACTTCCAGAGTTAAACCCGTGTGTGGATTCAGCAGTCTGCAAACACTTTCTCTGCAGAGTCCCAAAACAGGCGTTTTCAGCCCATTACCGGCATATGGAAGAAACAGCAGTAAGCACAGGGAAATATCTGCTTCTAAATCCAAAACGCAGCTATCTAACAGAACGGTTGTCAATGTGTGCACTCAACTTCCAGAGTTAAACCCGTGTGTGGATTCAGCAGTCTGCAAACACTTTCTCTGCAGAGTCCCAAAACAGGCGTTTTCAGCCCATTACCGGCATATGGAAGAAACAGCAGTAAGCACTGGGAAATATCTGCTTCTAAATCCAAAACGCAGCTATCTAACAGAACGGTTGTCAATGTGTGCACTCAACTTCCAGAGTTAAACCCGTGTGTGGATTCAGCAGTCTGCAAACACTTTCTCTGCAGAGTCCCAAAACAGGCGTTTTCAGCCCATTACCGGCATATGGAAGAAACAGCAGTAAGCACAGGGAAATATCTGCTTCTAAATCCAAAACGCAGCTATCTAACAGAACGGTTGTCAATGTGTGCACTCAACTTCCAGAGTTAAACCCGTGTGTGGATTCAGCAGTCTGCAAACACTTTCTCTGCAGAGTCCCAAACAGGCGTTTTCAGCCCATTACCGGCATATGGAAGAAACAGCAGTAAGCCCAGGGAAATATCTGCTTCTAAATCCAAAACGCAGCAATCTAACAGAACGGTTGTCAATGTGTGCACTCAACTTCCAGAGTTAAACCCGTGTGTGGATTCAGCAGTCTGCAAACACTTTCTCTGCAGAGTCCCAAAACAGGCGTTTTCAGCCCATTACCGGCATATGGAAGAAACAGCAGTAAGCACTGGGAAATATATGCTTCTAAATCCAAAACGCAGCTATCTAACAGAACGGTTGTCAATGTGTGCACTCAACTTCCAGAGTTAAACCCGTGTGTGGATTCAGCAGTCTGCAAACACTTTCTGTGCAGAGTCCCAAAACAGGCGTTTTCAGCCCATTACCGGCATATGGAAGAAACAGCCGTAAGCACTGGGAAATATCTGCTTCTAAATCCAAAACGCAGCCATCTAACAGAACGGTTGTCAATGTGTGCACTCAACATCCAGAGTTAAACCCGTGTGTGGATTCAGCAGTCTGCAAACACTTTCTCTGCAGAGCCCCAAAACAGGCGTTTTCAGCCCATTACCGGCATATGGAAGAAACAGCAGTAAGCACAGGGAAATATCTGCTTCTAAATCCAAAACGCAGCTATCTAACAGAACGGTTGTCAATGTGTGCACTCAACTTCCAGAGTTAAACCCGTGTGTGGATTCAGCAGTCTGCAAACACTTTCTCTGCAGAGTCCCAAAACAGGCGTTTTCAGCCCATTACCGGCATATGGAAGAAACAGCAGTAAGCACAGGGAAATATCTGCTTCTAAATCCAAAACGCAGCTATCTAACAGAACGGCTGTCAATGTGTGCACTCAACTTCCAGAGTTAAACCCGTGTGTGGATTCAGCAGTCTGCAAACACTTTCTGTGCAGAGTCCCAAAACAGGCGTTTTCAGCCCATTACCGGCATATGGAAGAAACAGCAGTAAGCACAGGGAAATATCTGCTTCTAAATCCAAAACGCAGCTATCTAACAGAACGGTTGTCAATGTGTGCACTCAACTTCCAGAGTTAAACCCGTGTGTGGATTCAGCAGTCTGCAAACACTTTCTCTGCAGAGTCCCAAAACAGGCGTTTTCAGCCCATTACCGGCATATGGAAGAAACAGCAGTAAGCACTGGGAAATACCTGCTTCTAAATCCAAAACGCAGCCATCTAACAGAACGGTTGTCAATGTGTGCACTCAACTTCCAGAGTTAAACCCGTGTGTGGATTCAGCAGTCTGCAAACCCTTTCTCTGCAGAGCCCCAAAACAGGCGTTTTCAGCCCATTACTGGCATATGGAAGAAACAGCAGTAAGCACAGGGAAATATCTGCTTCTAAATCCAAAACGCAGCTATCTAACAGAACGGTTGTCAATGTGTGCACTCAACTTCCAGAGTTAAACCCGTGTGTGGATTCAGCAGTCTGCAAACACTTTCTCTGCAGAGTCCCAAAACAGGCGTATTCAGCCCATTACCGGCATACGGAAGAAACAGCAGTAAGCACAGGGAAATATCTGCTTCTAAATCCAAAACGCAGCTATCTAACAGAACGGTTGTCAATGTGTGCACTCAACTTCCAGAGTTAAACCCGTGTGTGGATTCAGCAGTCTGCAAACACTTTCTCTGCACAGTCCCAAACAGGCGTTTTCAGCCCATTACCGGCATATGGAAGAAACAGCAGTAAGCACAGGGAAATATCTGCTTCTAAATCCAAAACGCAGCTATCTAACAGAACGGTTGTCAATGTGTGCACTCAACTTCCAGAGTTAAACCCGTGTGTGGATTTAGCAGTCTGCAAACACTTTCTGTGCAGAGTCCCAAAACAGGCGTTTTCAGCCCATTACCCGCATATGGAAGAAACAGCAGTAAGCACAGGGAAATATCTGCTTCTAAATCCAAAACGCAGGTATCTAACAGAACGGTTGTCAATGTGTGCACTCAACTTGCACAGTTAAACCCGTGTGTGGATTCAACAGTCTGCAAACACTTTCTCTGCAGAGTCCCAAAACAGGTGTTTTCAGCCCATTACCGGCATATGGAAGAAACAGCAGTAAGCATAGGGAAATATATGCTTCTAAATCCAAAACGCAGCTATCTAACAGAAGGGTTGTCAATGTGTGCACTCAACTTCTAGAGTTAAACCCGTGTGTGGATTCAGCAGTCTGCAAACACTTTCTCTGCAGAGTCCCAAAACAGGCGTTTTCAGCCCATTACCGGCATATGGAAGAAACAGCAGTAAGCACTGGGAAATATCTGCTTCTAAATCCAAAACGCAGCTATCTAACAGAACGGTTGTCAATGGGTGCACTCAACTTCCAGAGTTAAACCCGTGTGTGGATTCAGCAGTCTGCAAACACTTTCTGTGCAGAGTCCCAAAACAGGCGTTTTCAGCCCATTACCGGCATATGGAAGAAACAGCAGTAAGCACAGGGAAATATCTGCTTCTAAATCCAAAACGCAGCTATCTAACAGAACGGTTGTCAATGTGTGCACTCAACTTCCAGAGTTAAACCCGTGTGTGGATTCAGCAGTCTGCAAACACTTTCTCTGCAGAGTCCCAAAACAGGCGTTTTCAGCCCATTACCGGCATATGGAAGAAACAGCAGTAAGCACAGGGAAATATCTGCCTCTAAATCCAAAACGCAGCTATCTAACAGAACGGTTGTCAATGTGTGCACTCAACTTCCAGAGTTAAACCCGTGTGTGGATTCAGCAGTCTGCAAACACTTTCTGTGCAGAGTCCCAAAACAGGCGTTTTCAGCCCATTACCGGCATATGGAAGAAACAGCAGTAAGCACAGGGAAATATCTGCTTCTAAATCCAAAACGCAGCTATCTAACAGATCGGTTGTCAATGTGTGCACTCAACTTCCAGAGTTAAACCCGTGTTTGGATTCAGCAGTCTGCAAACACTTTCTCTGCAGAGTCCCAAAACAGGCGTTTTCAGCCCATTACCGGCATATGGAAGAAACAGCAGTAAGCACAGGGAAATATCTGCTTCTAAATCCAAAACGCAGCTATCTAACAGAACGGTTGTCAATGTGTGCACTCAACTTCCAGAGTTAAACCCGTGTGTGGATTCAGCAGTCTGCAAACACTTTCTCTGCAGAGTCCCAAAACAGGCGTTTTCAGCCCTTTACCGGCATATGGAAGAAACAGCAGTAAGCACAGGGAAATATCTGCTTCTAAATCCAAAACGCAGCTATCTAACAGAACGGTTGTCAATGTGTGCACTCAACTTCCAGAGTTAAACCCGTGTGTGGATTCAGCAGTCTGCAAACACATTCTCTGCAGAGTCCCAAACAGGCGTTTTCAGCCCATTACCAGCATATGGAAGAAACAGCAGTAAGCACAGGGAAATATCTGCTTCTAAATCCAAAACGCAGCTATCTAACAGAACGGTTGTCAATGTGTGCACTCAACTTCCAGAGTTAAACCCGTGTGTGGATTCAGCAGTCTGCAAACACTTTCTGTGCAGAGTCCCAAAACAGGCGTTTTCAGCCCATTACCGGCATATGGAAGAAACAGCAGTAAGCACAGGGAAATATCTGCTTCTAAATCCAAAACGCAGCTATCTAACAGAACGGTTGTCAATGTGTGCACTCAACTTCCAGAGTTAAACCCGTGTGTGGATTCAGCAGTCTGCAAACACTTTCTCTGCAGAGTCCCAAAACAGGCGTTTTCAGCCCATTACCGGCATATGGAAGAAACTGCAGGAAGCACAGGGAAATATCTGCTTCTAAATCCAAAAGGCAGCTATCTAACAGAACGGTTGTCAATGTGTGCACTCAACTTCCAGAGTTAAACCCGTGTGTGGATTCAGCAGTCTGCAAACACTTTCTCTGCAGAGTCCCAAACAGGCGATTTCAGCCCATTACCGGCATATGGAAGAAACAGCAGTAAGCACAGGGAAATATCTGCTTCTAAATCCAAAACGCAGCTATCTAACAGAACGGTTGTCAATGTGTGCACTCAACTTCCAGAGTTAAACCCGTGTGTGGATTCAGCAGTCTGCAAACACTTTCTGTGCAGAGTCCCAAAACAGGCGTTTTCAGCCCATTACCGGCATATGGAAGAAACAGCAGTAAGCACAGGGAAATATCTGCTTCTAAATCCAAAACGCAGCTATCTAACAGAACGGTTGTCAATGTGTGCACTCAACTTCCAGAGTTAAACCCGTGTGTGGATTCAGCAGTCTGCAAACACTTTCTCTGCAGAGTCCCAAAACAGGCGTTTTCAGCCCATTACCGGCATATGGAAGAAACTGCAGTAAGCACAGGGAAATATCTGCTTCTAAATCCAAAACGCAGCTATCTAACAGAACGGTTGTCAATGTGTGCACTCAACTTCCAGAGTTAAACCCGTGTGTGGATTCAGCAGTCTGCAAACACTTTCTGTGCAGAGTCCCAAAACAGGCCTTTTCAGCCCATTACCGGCATATGGAAGAAACAGCAGTAAGCACAGGGAAATATCTGCTTCTAAATCCAAAACGCAGCTATCTAACAGAAAGGTTGTCAATGTGTGCACTCAACTTCCAGAGTTAAACCCGTGTGTGGATTCAGCAGTCTGCAAACTCTTTCTCTGCAGAGTCCCAAAACAGGCGTTTTCAGCCCATTACCGGCATAAGGAAGAAACTGCAGTAAGCACAGGGAAATATCTGCTTCTAAATCCAAAAGGCAGCTATCTAACAGAACGGTTGTCAATGTGTGCACTCAACTTCCAGAGTTAAACCCGTGTGTGGATTCAGCAGTCTGCAAACACTTTCTCTGCAGAGTCCCAAAACAGGCGTTTTCAGCCCATTACCGGCATATGGAAGAAACAGCAGTAAGCACTGGGAAATATATGCTTCTAAATCCAAAACGCAGCTATCTAACAGAACGGTTGTCAATGTGTGCACTCAACTTCCAGAGTTAAACCCGTGTGTGGATTCAGCAGTCTGCAAACACTTTCTCTGCAGAGTCCCTAAACAGGCGTTTTCAGCCCATTACCGGCATACGGAAGAATCAGCAGTAAGCACAGGGAAATATCTGCTTCTAAATCCAAAACGCAGCTATCTAACAGAACGGTTGTCAATGTGTGCACTCAACTTCCAGAGCTAAACCCGTGTGTGGATTCAGCAGTCTGCAAACACTTTCTCTGCAGAGTCCCAAAACAGTCGTTTTCAGCCCATTACCGGCATATGGAAGAAACAGCAGTAAGCACAGGGAAATATCTGCTTCTAAATCCAAAACGCAGCTATCTAACAGAACGGTTGTCAATGTGTGCACTCAACTTCCAGAGTTAAACCCGTGTGTGGATTCAGCAGTCTGCAAACACTTTCTCTGCAGAGTCCCAAAACAGGCGTTTTCAGCCCATTACCGGCATATGGAAGAAACAGCAGTAAGCACAGGGGAATATCTGCTTCTAAATCCAAAACGCAGCTATCTAACAGAACGGTTGTCAATGTGTGCACTCAACTTCCAGAGTTAAACCCGTGTGTGGATTCAGCAGTCTGCAAACACTTTCTCTGCAGAGTCCCAAAACAGGCGTTTTCAGCCCATTACCGGCATATGGAAGAAACAGCAGTAAGCACAGGGAAATATCTGCTTCTAAATCCAAAACGCAGCTATCTAACAGAACGGTTGTCAATGTGTGCACTCAACTTCCAGAGTTAAACCCGTGTGTGGATTCAGCAGTCTGCAAACACTTTCTCTGCAGAGTCCCAAAACAGGCGTTTTCAGCCCATTACCGGCATATGGAAGAAACAGCAGTAAGCACTGGGAAATATATGCTTCTAAATCCAAAACGCAGCTATCTAACAGAACGGTTGTCAATGTGTGCACTCAACTTCCAGAGTTAAACCCGTGTGTGGATTCAGCAGTCTGCAAACACTTTCTCTGCAGAGTCCCAAAACAGGCGTTTTCAGCCCATTACCGGCATATGGAAGAAACAGCAGTAAGCACAGGGAAATATCTGCTTCTAAATCCAAAACGCAGGTATCTAACAGAACGGTTGTCAATGTGTGCACTCAACTTGCACAGTTAAACCCGTGTGTGGATTCAACAGTCTGCAAACACTTTCTCTGCAGAGTCCCAAAACAGGTGTTTTCAGCCCATTACCGGCATATGGAAGAAACAGCAGTAAGCATAGGGAAATATCTGCGTCTAAATCCAAAACGCAGCTATCTAACAGAACGGTTGTCAATGTGTGCACTCAACTTCCAGAGTTAAACCCGTGTGTGGATTCAGCAGTCTGCAAACACTTTCTCTGCAGAGTCCCAAAACAGGCGTTTTCAGCCCATTACCGGCATATGGAAGAAACAGCAGTAAGCACTGGGAAATATCTGCTTCTAAATCCAAAACGCAGCTATCTAACAGAACGGTTGTCAATGTGTGCACTCAACTTCCAGAGTTAAACCCGTGTGTGGATTCAGCAGTCCGCAAACACTTTCTCTGCAGAGTCCCAAAACAGGCGTTTTCAGCCCATTACCGGCATATGGAAGAAACAGCAGTAAGCACAGGGAAATATCTGCTTCTAAATCCAAAACGCAGCTATCTAACAGAACGGTTGTCAATGTGTGCACTCAACTTCCAGAGTTAAACCCGTGTGTGGATTCAGCAGTCTGCAAACACTTTCTCTGCAGAGTCCCAAAACAGGCGTTTTCAGCCCATTACCGGCATATGGAAGAAACAGCAGTAAGCACAGGGAAATATCTGCTTCTAAATCCAAAACGCAGCTATCTAACAGAACGGTTGTCAATGTGTGCACTCAACTTCCAGAGTTAAACCCGTGTGTGGATTCAGCAGTCTGCAAACACTTTCTCTGCAGAGTCCCAAAACAGGCGTTTTCAGCCCATTACCGGCATATGGACGAAACAGCAGTAAGCACAGGGAAATATCTGCTTCTAAATCCAAAACGCAGCTATCTAACAGAACGGTTGTCAATGTGTGCACTCAACTTCCAGAGTTAAACCCGTGTGTGGATTCAGCAGTCTGCAAACACTTTCTCTGCAGAGCCCCAAAACAGGCGTTTTCAGCCCATTACCAGCTTATGGAAGAAACAGCCGTAAGCACAGGGAAATATCTGCTTCTAAATCCAAAACGCAGCTATCTAACAGAACGGTTGTCAATGTGTGCACTCAACTTCCAGAGTTAAACCCGTGTGTGGATTCAGCAGTCTGCAAACACTTTCTCTGCAGAGTCCCTAAACAGGCGTTTTCAGCCCATTACCGGCATACGGAAGAATCAGCAGTAAGCACAGGGAAATATCTGCTTCTAAATCCAAAACGCAGCTATCTAACAGAACGGTTGTCAATGTGTGCACTCAACTTCCAGAGCTAAACCCGTGTGTGGATTCAGCAGTCTGCAAACACTTTCTCTGCAGAGTCCCAAAACAGTCGTTTTCAGCCCATTACCGGCATATGGAAGAAACAGCAGTAAGCACAGGGAAATATCTGCTTCTAAATCCAAAACGCAGCTATCTAACAGAACGGTTGTCAATGTGTGCACTCAACTTCCAGAGTTAAACCCGTGTGTGGATTCAGCAGTCTGCAAACACTTTCTCTGCAGAGTCCCAAAACAGGCGTTTTCAGCCCATTACCGGCATATGGAAGAAACAGCAGTAAGCACAGGGGAATATCTGCTTCTAAATCCAAAACGCAGCTATCTAACAGAACGGTTGTCAATGTGTGCACTCAACTTCCAGAGTTAAACCCGTGTGTGGATTCAGCAGTCTGCAAACACTTTCTCTGCAGAGTCCCAAAATAGGCGTTTTCAGCCCATTACCGGCATATGGAAGAAACAGCAGTAAGCACAGGGAAATATCTGCTTCTAAATCCAAAACGCAGCTATCTAACAGAACGGTTGTCAATGTGTGCACTCAACTTCCAGAGTTAAACCCGTGTGTGGATTCAGCAGTCTGCAAACACTTTCTCTGCAGAGTCCCAAAACAGGCGTTTTCAGCCCATTACCGGCATATGGAAGAAACAGCAGTAAGCACTGGGAAATATATGCTTCTAAATCCAAAACGCAGCTATCTAACAGAACGGTTGTCAATGTGTGCACTCAACTTCCAGAGTTAAACCCGTGTGTGGATTCAGCAGTCTGCAAACACTTTCTCTGCAGAGTCCCTAAACAGGCGTTTTCAGCCCATTACCGGCATACGGAAGAATCAGCAGTAAGCACAGGGAAATATCTGCTTCTAAATCCAAAACGCAGCTATCTAACAGAACGGTTGTCAATGTGTGCACTCAACTTCCAGAGCTAAACCCGTGTGTGGATTCAGCAGTCTGCAAACACTTTCTCTGCAGAGTCCCAAAACAGTCGTTTTCAGCCCATTACCGGCATATGGAAGAAACAGCAGTAAGCACAGGGAAATATCTGCTTCTAAATCCAAAACGCAGCTATCTAACAGAACGGTTGTCAATGTGTGCACTCAACTTCCAGAGTTAAACCCGTGTGTGGATTCAGCAGTCTGCAAACACTTTCTCTGCAGAGTCCCAAAACAGGCGTTTTCAGCCCATTACCGGCATATGGAAGAAACAGCAGTAAGCACAGGGGAATATCTGCTTCTAAATCCAAAACGCAGCTATCTAACAGAACGGTTGTCAATGTGTGCACTCAACTTCCAGAGTTAAACCCGTGTGTGGATTCAGCAGTCTGCAAACACTTTCTCTGCAGAGTCCCAAAACAGGCGTTTTCAGCCCATTACCGGCATATGGAAGAAACAGCAGTAAGCACAGGGAAATATCTGCTTCTAAATCCAAAACGCAGCTATCTAACAGAACGGTTGTCAATGTGTGCACTCAACTTCCAGAGTTAAACCCGTGTGTGGATTCAGCAGTCTGCAAACACTTTCTCTGCAGAGTCCCAAAACAGGCATTTTCAGCCCATTACCGGCATATGGAAGAAACAGCAGTAAGCACAGGGAAATATCTGCTTCTAAATCCAAAACGCAGCTATCTAACAGAACGGTTGTCAATGTGTGCACTCAACTTCCAGAGTTAAACCCGTGTGTGGATTCAGCAGTCTGCAAACACTTTCTCTGCAGAGCCCCAAAACAGGCGTTTTCAGCCCATTACCAGCTTATGGAAGAAACAGCCGTAAGCACAGGGAAATATCTGCTTCTAAATCCAAAACGCAGCTATCTAACAGAACGGTTGTCAATGTGTGCACTCAACTTCCAGAGTTAAACCCGTCTGTGGATTCAGCAGTCTGCAAACACTTTCTCTGCAGAGTCCCTAAACAGGCGTTTTCAGCCCATTACCGGCATACGGAAGAATCAGCAGTAAGCACAGGGAAATATCTGCTTCTAAATCCAAAACGCAGCTATCTAACAGAACGGTTGTCAATGTGTGCACTCAACTTCCAGAGCTAAACCCGTGTGTGGATTCAGCAGTCTGCAAACACTTTCTCTGCAGAGTCCCAAAACAGTCGTTTTCAGCCCATTACCGGCATATGGAAGAAACAGCAGTAAGCACAGGGAAATATCTGCTTCTAAATCCAAAACGCAGCTATCTAACAGAACGGTTGTCAATGTGTGCACTCAACTTCCAGAGTTAAACCCGTGTGTGGATTCAGCAGTCTGCAAACACTTTCTCTGCAGAGTCCCAAAACAGGCGTTTTCAGCCCATTACCGGCATATGGAAGAAACAGCAGTAAGCACAGGGGAATATCTGCTTCTAAATCCAAAACGCAGCTATCTAACAGAACGGTTGTCAATGTGTGCACTCAACTTCCAGAGTTAAACCCGTGTGTGGATTCAGCAGTCTGCAAACACTTTCTCTGCAGAGTCCCAAAACAGGCGTTTTCAGCCCATTACCGGCATATGGAAGAAACAGCAGTAAGCACAGGGAAATATCTGCTTCTAAATCCAAAACGCAGCTATCTAACAGAACGGTTGTCAATGTGTGCACTCAACTTCCAGAGTTAAACCCGTGTGTGGATTCAGCAGTCTGCAAACACTTTCTCTGCAGAGTCCCAAAACAGGCGTTTTCAGCCCATTACCGGCATATGGAAGAAACAGCAGTAAGCACAGGGAAATATCTGCTTCTAAATCCAAAACGCAGCTATCTAACAGAACGGTTGTCAATGTGTGCACTCAACTTCCAGAGTTAAACCCGTGTGTGGATTCAGCAGTCTGCAAACACTTTCTCTGCAGAGTCCCAAAACAGGCGTTTTCAGCCCATTACCGGCATATGGAAGAAACAGCAGTAAGCACAGGGAAATATCTGCTTCTAAATCCAAAACGCAGCTATCTAACAGAACAGTTGTCAATGTGTGCACTCAACTTCCAGAGTTAAACCCGTGTGTGGATTCAGCAGTCTGCAAACACTTTCTCTGCAGAGTCCCAAACAGGCGTTTTCAGCCCATTACCGGCATATGGAAGAAACAGCAGTAAGCACAGGGAAATATCTGCTTCTAAATCCAAAACGCAGCAATCTAACAGAACGGTTGTCAATGTGTGCACTCAACTTCCAGAGTGAAACCCGTATGTGGATTCAGCAGTCTGCAAACACTTTCTCTGCAGAGTCCCAAAACAGGCGTTTTCAGCCCATTACCGGCATATGGAAGAAACAGCAGTAAGCACAGGGGAATATCTGCTTCTAAATCCAAAACGCAGCTATCTAACAGAACGGTTGTCAATGTGTGCACTCAACTTCCAGAGTTAAACCCGTGTGTGGATTCAGCAGTCTGCAAACACTTTCTCTGCAGAGTCCCAAAACAGGCGTTTTCAGCCCATTACCGGCATATGGAAGAAACAGCAGTAAGTACAGGGAAATATCTGCTTCTAAATCCAAAACGCAGCTATCTAACAGAACGGTTGTCAATGTGTGCACTCAACTTCCAGAGTTAAACCCGTGTGTGGATTCAGCAGTCTGCAAACACTTTCTCTGCAGAGTCCCAAAACAGGCGTTTTCAGCCCATTACCGGCATATGGAAGAAACAGCAGTAAGCACTGGGAAATATATGCTTCTAAATCCAAAACGCAGCTATCTAACAGAACGGTTGTCAATGTGTGCACTCAACTTCCAGAGTTAAACCCGTGTGTGGATTCAGCAGTCTGCAAACACTTTCTCTGCAGAGTCCCTAAACAGGCGTTTTCAGCCCATTACCGGCATACGGAAGAATCAGCAGTAAGCACAGGGAAATATCTGCTTCTAAATCCAAAACGCAGCTATCTAACAGAACGGTTGTCAATGTGTGCACTCAACTTCCAGAGCTAAACCCGTGTGTGGATTCAGCAGTCTGCAAACACTTTCTCTGCAGAGTCCCAAAACAGTCGTTTTCAGCCCATTACCGGCATATGGAAGAAACAGCAGTAAGCACAGGGAAATATCTGCTTCTAAATCCAAAACGCAGCTATCTAACAGAACGGTTGTCAATGTGTGCACTCAACTTCCAGAGTTAAACCCGTGTGTGGATTCAGCAGTCTGCAAACACTTTCTCTGCAGAGTCCCAAAACAGGCGTTTTCAGCCCATTACCGGCATATGGAAGAAACAGCAGTAAGCACAGGGGAATATCTGCTTCTAAATCCAAAACGCAGCTATCTAACAGAACGGTTGTCAATGTGTGCACTCAACTTCCAGAGTTAAACCCGTGTGTGGATTCAGCAGTCTGCAAACACTTTCTCTGCAGAGTCCCAAAACAGGCGTTTTCAGCCCATTACCGGCATATGGAAGAAACAGCAGTAAGCACAGGGAAATATCTGCTTCTAAATCCAAAACGCAGCTATCTAACAGAACGGTTGTCAATGTGTGCACTCAACTTCCAGAGTTAAACCCGTGTGTGGATTCAGCAGTCTGCAAACACTTTCTCTGCAGAGTCCCAAAACAGGCATTTTCAGCCCATTACCGGCATATGGAAGAAACAGCAGTAAGCACAGGGAAATATCTGCTTCTAAATCCAAAACGCAGCTATCTAACAGAACGGTTGTCAATGTGTGCACTCAACTTCCAGAGTTAAACCCGTGTGTGGATTCAGCAGTCTGCAAACACTTTCTCTGCAGAGCCCCAAAACAGGCGTTTTCAGCCCATTACCAGCTTATGGAAGAAACAGCCGTAAGCACAGGGAAATATCTGCTTCTAAATCCAAAACGCAGCTATCTAACAGAACGGTTGTCAATGTGTGCACTCAACTTCCAGAGTTAAACCCGTGTGTGGATTCAGCAGTCTGCAAACACTTTCTCTGCAGAGTCCCTAAACAGGCGTTTTCAGCCCATTACCGGCATACGGAAGAATCAGCAGTAAGCACAGGGAAATATCTGCTTCTAAATCCAAAACGCAGCTATCTAACAGAACGGTTGTCAATGTGTGCACTCAACTTCCAGAGCTAAACCCGTGTGTGGATTCAGCAGTCTGCAAACACTTTCTCTGCAGAGTCCCAAAACAGTCGTTTTCAGCCCATTACCGGCATATGGAAGAAACAGCAGTAAGCACAGGGAAATATCTGCTTCTAAATCCAAAACGCAGCTATCTAACAGAACGGTTGTCAATGTGTGCACTCAACTTCCAGAGTTAAACCCGTGTGTGGATTCAGCAGTCTGCAAACACTTTCTCTGCAGAGTCCCAAAACAGGCGTTTTCAGCCCATTACCGGCATATGGAAGAAACAGCAGTAAGCACAGGGGAATATCTGCTTCTAAATCCAAAACGCAGCTATCTAACAGAACGGTTGTCAATGTGTGCACTCAACTTCCAGAGTTAAACCCGTGTGTGGATTCAGCAGTCTGCAAACACTTTCTCTGCAGAGTCCCAAAACAGGCGTTTTCAGCCCATTACCGGCATATGGAAGAAACAGCCGTAAGCACTGGGAAATACCTGCTTCTAAATCCAAAACGCAGCCATCTAACAGAACGGTTGTCAATGTGTGCACTCAACCTCCAGAGTTAAACCCGTGTGTGGATTCAGCAGTCTGCAAACCCTTTCTCTGCAGAGCCCCAAAACAGGCGTTTTCAGCCCATTACTGGCATGTGGAAGAAACAGCAGTAAGCACAGGGAAATATCTGCTTCTAAATCCAAAACGCAGCTATCTAACAGAACGGTTGTCAATGTGTGCACTCAACTTCCAGAGTTAAACCCGTGTGTGGATTCAGCAGTCTGCAAACACTTTCTCTGCAGAGTCCCAAAACAGGCGTTTTCAGCCCATTACCGGCATACGGAAGAAACAGCAGTAAGCACAGGGAAATATCTGCTTCTAAATCCAAAACGCAGCTATCTAACAGAACGGTTGTCAATGTGTGCACTCAACTTCCAGAGTTAAACCCGTGTGTGGATTCAGCAGTCTGCAAACACTTTCTCTGCACAGTCCCAAACAGGCGTTTTCAGCCCATTACCGGCATATGGAAGAAACAGCAGTAAGCACAGGGAAATATCTGCTTCTAAATCCAAAACGCAGCTATCTAACAGAACGGTTGTCAATGTGTGCACTCAACTTCCAGAGTTAAACCCGTGTGTGGATTTAGCAGTCTGCAAACACTTTCTGTGCAGAGTCCCAAAACAGGCGTTTTCAGCCCATTACCCGCATATGGAAGAAACAGCAGTAAGCACAGGGAAATATCCGCTTCTAAATCCAAAACGCAGGTATCTAACAGAACGGTTGTCAATGTGTGCACTCAACTTGCACAGTTAAACCCGTGTGTGGATTCAACAGTCTGCAAACACTTTCTCTGCAGAGTCCCAAAACAGGTGTTTTCAGCCCATTACCGGCATATGGAAGAAACAGCAGTAAGCATAGGGAAATATATGCTTCTAAATCCAAAACGCAGCTATCTAACAGAAGGGTTGTCAATGTGTGCACTCAACTTCTAGAGTTAAACCCGTGTGTGGATTCAGCAGTCTGCAAACACTTTCTCTGCAGAGTCCCAAAACAGGCGTTTTCAGCCCATTACTGGCATATGGAAGAAACAGCAGTAAGCACTGGGAAATATCTGCTTCTAAATCCAAAACGCAGCTATCTAACAGAACGGTTGTCAATGGGTGCACTCAACTTCCAGAGTTAAACCCGTGTGTGGATTCAGCAGTCTGCAAACACTTTCTGTGCAGAGTCCCAAAACAGGCGTTTTCAGCCCATTACCGGCATATGGAAGAAACAGCAGTAAGCACAGGGAAATATCTGCTTCTAAATCCAAAACGCAGCTATCTAACAGAACGGTTGTCAATGTGTGCACTCAACTTCCAGAGTTAAACCCGTGTGTGGATTCAGCAGTCTGCAAACACTTTCTCTGCAGAGTCCCAAAACAGGCGTTTTCAGCCCATTACCGGCATATGGAAGAAACAGCAGTAAGCACAGGGAAATATCTGCCTCTAAATCCAAAACGCAGCTATCTAACAGAACGGTTGTCAATGTGTGCACTCAACTTCCAGAGTTAAACCCGTGTGTGGATTCAGCAGTCTGCAAACACTTTCTGTGCAGAGTCCCAAAACAGGCGTTTTCAGCCCATTACCGGCATATGGAAGAAACAGCAGTAAGCACAGGGAAATATCTGCTTCTAAATCCAAAACGCAGCTATCTAACAGATCGGTTGTCAATGTGTGCACTCAACTTCCAGAGTTAAACCCGTGTGTGGATTCAGCAGTCTGCAAACACTTTCTCTGCAGAGTCCCAAAACAGGCGTTTTCAGCCCATTACCGGCATATGGAAGAAACAGCAGTAAGCACAGGGAAATATCTGCTTCTAAATCCAAAACGCAGCTATCTAACAGAACGGTTGTCAATGTGTGCACTCAACTTCCAGAGTTAAACCCGTGTGTGGATTCAGCAGTCTGCAAACACTTTCTCTGCAGAGTCCCAAAACAGGCGTTTTCAGCCCTTTACCGGCATATGGAAGAAACAGCAGTAAGCACAGGGAAATATCTGCTTCTAAATCCAAAACGCAGCTATCTAACAGAACGGTTGTCAATGTGTGCACTCAATTCCAGAGTTAAACCCGTGTGTGGATTCAGCAGTCTGCAAACACATTCTCTGCAGAGTCCCAAACAGGCGTTTTCAGCCCATTACCAGCATATGGAAGAAACAGCAGTAAGCACAGGGAAATATCTGCTTCTAAATCCAAAACGCAGCTATCTAACAGAACGGTTGTCAATGTGTGCACTCAACTTCCAGAGTTAAACCCGTGTGTGGATTCAGCAGTCTGCAAACACTTTCTCTGCAGAGTCCCAAAACAGGCGTTTTCAGCCCATTACCGGCATATGGAAGAAACAGCAGTAAGCACAGGGAAATATCTGCTTCTAAATCCAAAACGCAGCTATCTAACAGAACGGTTGTCAATGTGTGCACTCAACTTCCAGAGTTAAACCCGTGTGTGGATTCAGCAGTCTGCAAACACTTTCTCTGCAGAGTCCCAAAACAGGCGTTTTCAGCCCATTACCGGCATATGGAAGAAACTGCAGGAAGCACAGGGAAATATCTGCTTCTAAATCCAAAAGGCAGCTATCTAACAGAACGGTTGTCAATGTGTGCACTCAACTTCCAGAGTTAAACCCGTGTGTGGATTCAGCAGTCTGCAAACACTTTCTCTGCAGAGTCCCAAACAGGCGATTTCAGCCCATTACCGGCATATGGAAGAAACAGCAGTAAGCACAGGGAAATATCTGCTTCTAAATCCAAAACGCAGCTATCTAACAGAACGGTTGTCAATGTGTGCACTCAACTTCCAGAGTTAAACCCGTGTGTGGATTCAGCAGTCTGCAAACACTTTCTGTGCAGAGTCCCAAAACAGGCGTTTTCAGCCCATTACCGGCATATGGAAGAAACAGCAGTAAGCACAGGGAAATATCTGCTTCTAAATCCAAAACGCAGCTATCTAACAGAACGGTTGTCAATGTGTGCACTCAACTTCCAGAGTTAAACCCGTGTGTGGATTCAGCAGTCTGCAAACACTTTCTCTGCAGAGTCCCAAAACAGGCGTTTTCAGCCCATTACCGGCATATGGAAGAAACTGCAGTAAGCACAGGGAAATATCTGCTTCTAAATCCAAAACGCAGCTATCTAACAGAACGGTTGTCAATGTGTGCACTCAACTTCCAGAGTTAAACCCGTGTGTGGATTCAGCAGTCTGCAAACACTTTCTGTGCAGAGTCCCAAAACAGGCGTTTTCAGCCCATTACCGGCATATGGAAGAAACAGCAGTAAGCACAGGGAAATATCTGCTTCTAAATCCAAAACGCAGCTATCTAACAGAAAGGTTGTCAATGTGTGCACTCAACTTCCAGAGTTAAACCCGTGTGTGGATTCAGCAGTCTGCAAACTCTTTCTCTGCAGAGTCCCAAAACAGGCGTTTTCAGCCCATTACCGGCATAAGGAAGAAACTGCAGTAAGCACAGGGAAATATCTGCTTCTAAATCCAAAAGGCAGCTATCTAACAGAACGGTTGTCAATGTGTGCACTCAACTTCCAGAGTTAAACCCGTGTGTGGATTCAGCAGTCTGCAAACACTTTCTCTGCAGAGTCCCAAAACAGGCGTTTTCAGCCCATTACCGGCATATGGAAGAAACAGCAGGAAGCACTGGGAAATATATGCTTCTAAATCCAAAACGCAGCTATCTAACAGAACGGTTGTCAATGTGTGCACTCAACTTCCAGAGTTAAACCCGTGTGTGGATTCAGCAGTCTGCAAACACTTTCTCTGCAGAGTCCCAAAACAGGCGTTTTCAGCCCATTACCGGCATATGGAAGAAACAGCAGTAAGCACAGGGAAATATCTGCTTCTAAATCCAAAACGCAGGTATCTAACAGAACGGTTGTCAATGTGTGCACTCAACTTGCACAGTTAAACCCGTGTGTGGATTCAACAGTCTGCAAACACTTTCTCTGCAGAGTCCCAAAACAGGTGTTTTCAGCCCATTACCGGCATATGGAAGAAACAGCAGTAAGCATAGGGAAATATCTGCTTCTAAATCCAAAACGCAGCTATCTAACAGAACGGTTGTCAATGTGTGCACTCAACTTCCAGAGTTAAACCCGTGTGTGGATTCAGCAGTCTGCAAACACTTTCTCTGCAGAGTCCCAAAACAGGCGTTTTCAGCCCATTACCGGCATATGGAAGAAACAGCAGTAAGCACTGGGAAATATCTGCTTCTAAATCCAAAACGCAGCTATCTAACAGAACGGTTGTCAATGTGTGCACTCAACTTCCAGAGTTAAACCCGTGTGTGGATTCAGCAGTCTGCAAACACTTTCTCTGCAGAGTCCCAAAACAGGCGTTTTCAGCCCATTACCGGCATATGGAAGAAAACAGCAGTAAGCACAGGGAAATATCTGCTTCTAAATCCAAAACGCAGCTATCTAACAGAACGGTTGTCAATGTGTGCACTCAACTTCCAGAGTTAAACCCGTGTGTGGATTCAGCAGTCTGCAAACACTTTCTCTGCAGAGCCCCAAAACAGGCGTTTTCAGCCCATTACCAGCTTATGGAAGAAACAGCCGTAAGCACAGGGAAATATCTGCTTCTAAATCCAAAACGCAGCTATCTAACAGAACGGTTGTCAATGTGTGCACTCAACTTCCAGAGTTAAACCCGTGTGTGGATTCAGCAGTCTGCAAACACTTTCTCTGCAGAGTCCCTAAACAGGCGTTTTTCAGCCCGTTACCGGCATACGGAAGAATCAGCAGTAAGCACAGGGAAATATCTGCTTCTAAATCCAAAACGCAGCTATCTAACAGAACGGTTGTCAATGTGTGCACTCAACTTCCAGAGCTAAACCCGTGTGTGGATTCAGCAGTCTGCAAACACTTTCTCTGCAGAGTCCCAAAACAGTCGTTTTCAGCCCATTACCGGCATATGGAAGAAACAGCAGTAAGCACAGGGAAATATCTGCTTCTAAATCCAAAACGCAGCTATCTAACAGAACGGTTGTCAATGTGTGCACTCAACTTCCAGAGTTAAACCCGTGTGTGGATTCAGCAGTCTGCAAACACTTTCTCTGCAGAGTCCCAAAACAGGCGTTTTCAGCCCATTACCGGCATATGGAAGAAACAGCAGTAAGCACAGGGGAATATCTGCTTCTAAATCCAAAACGCAGCTATCTAACAGAACGGTTGTCAATGTGTGCACTCAACTTCCAGAGTTAAACCCGTGTGTGGATTCAGCAGTCTGCAAACACTTTCTCTGCAGAGTCCCAAAACAGGCGTTTTCAGCCCATTACCGGCATATGGAAGAAACAGCAGTAAGCACAGGGAAATATCTGCCTCTAAATCCAAAACGCAGCTATCTAACAGAACGGTTGTCAATGTGTGCACTCAACTTCCAGAGTTAAACCCGTGTGTGGATTCAGCAGTCTGCAAACACTTTCTGTGCAGAGTCCCAAAACAGGCGTTTTCAGCCCATTACCGGCATATGGAAGAAACAGCAGTAAGCACAGGGAAATATCTGCTTCTAAATCCAAAACGCAGCTATCTAACAGATCGGTTGTCAATGTGTGCACTCAACTTCCAGAGTTAAACCCGTGTGTGGATTCAGCAGTCTGCAAACACTTTCTCTGCAGAGTCCCAAAACAGGCGTTTTCAGCCCATTACCGGCATATGGAAGAAACAGCAGTAAGCACAGGGAAATATCTGCTTCTAAATCCAAAACGCAGCTATCTAACAGAACGGTTGTCAATGTGTGCACTCAACTTCCAGAGTTAAACCCGTGTGTGGATTCAGCAGTCTGCAAACACTTTCTCTGCAGAGTCCCAAAACAGGCGTTTTCAGCCCTTTACCGGCATATGGAAGAAACAGCAGTAAGCACAGGGAAATATCTGCTTCTAAATCCAAAACGCAGCTATCTAACAGAACGGTTGTCAATGTGTGCACTCAATTCCAGAGTTAACCCGTGTGTGGATTCAGCAGTCTGCAAACACATTCTCTGCAGAGTCCCAAACAGGCGTTTTCAGCCCATTACCAGCATATGGAAGAAACAGCAGTAAGCACAGGGAAATATCTGCTTCTAAATCCAAAACGCAGCTATCTAACAGAACGGTTGTCAATGTGTGCACTCAACTTCCAGAGTTAAACCCGTGTGTGGATTCAGCAGTCTGCAAACACTTTCTGTGCAGAGTCCCAAAACAGGCGTTTTCAGCCCATTACCGGCATACGGAAGAAACAGCAGTAAGCACAGGGAAATATCTGCTTCTAAATCCAAAACGCAGCTATCTAACAGAACGGTTGTCAATGTGTGCACTCAACTTCCAGAGTTAAACCCGTGTGTGGATTCAGCAGTCTGCAAACACTTTCTCTGCAGAGTCCCAAAACAGGCGTTTTCAGCCCATTACCGGCATATGGAAGAAACTGCAGGAAGCACAGGGAAATATCTGCTTCTAAATCCAAAAGGCAGCTATCTAACAGAACGGTTGTCAATGTGTGCACTCAACTTCCAGAGTTAAAACCCGTGTGTGGATTCAGCAGTCTGCAAAACACTTTCTCTGCAGAGTCCCAAACAGGCGATTTCAGCCCATTACCGGCATATGGAAGAAACAGCAGTAAGCACAGGGAAATATCTGCTTCTAAATCCAAAACGCAGCTATCTAACAGAACGGTTGTCAATGTGTGCACTCAACTTCCAGAGTTAAACCCGTGTGTGGATTCAGCAGTCTGCAAACCCTTTCTGTGCAGAGTCCCAAAACAGGCGTTTTCAGCCCATTACCGGCATATGGAAGAAACAGCAGTAAGCACAGGGAAATATCTGCTTCTAAATCCAAAACGCAGCTATCTAACAGAACGGTTGTCAATGTGTGCACTCAACTTCCAGAGTTAAACCCGTGTGTGGATTCAGCAGTCTGCAAACACTTTCTCTGCAGAGTCCTAAAACAGGCGTTTTCAGCCCATTACCGGCATATGGAAGAAACTGCAGTAAGCACAGGGAAATATCTGCTTCTAAATCCAAAACGCAGCTATCTAACAGAACGGTTGTCAATGTGTGCACTCAACTTCCAGAGTTAAACCCGTGTGTGGATTCAGCAGTCTGCAAACACTTTCTGTGCAGAGTCCCAAAACAGGCGTTTTCAGCCCATTACCGGCATATGGAAGAAACAGCAGTAAGCACAGGGAAATATCTGCTTCTAAATCCAAAACGCAGCTATCTAACAGAAAGGTTGTCAATGTGTGCACTCAACTTCCAGAGTTAAACCCGTGTGTGGATTCAGCAGTCTGCAAACTCTTTCTCTGCAGAGTCCCAAAACAGGCGTTTTCAGCCCATTACCGGCATAAGGAAGAAACTGCAGTAAGCACAGGGAAATATCTGCTTCTAAATCCAAAAGGCAGCTATCTAACAGAACGGTTGTCAATGTGTGCACTCAACTTCCAGAGTTAAACCCGTGTGTGGATTCAGCAGTCTGCAAACACTTTCTCTGCAGAGTCCCAAAACAGGCGTTTTCAGCCCATTACCGGCATATGGAAGAAACAGCAGGAAGCACTGGGAAATATATGCTTCTAAATCCAAAACGCAGCTATCTAACAGAACGGTTGTCAATGTGTGCACTCAACTTCCAGAGTTAAACCCGTGTGTGGATTCAGCAGTCTGCAAACACTTTCTCTGCAGAGTCCCAAAACAGGCGTTTTCAGCCCATTACCGGCATATGGAAGAAACAGCAGTAAGCACAGGGAAATATCTGCTTCTAAATCCAAAACGCAGGTATCTAACAGAACGGTTGTCAATGTGTGCACTCAACTTGCACAGTTAAACCCGTGTGTGGATTCAACAGTCTGCAAACACTTTCTCTGCAGAGTCCCAAAACAGGTGTTTTCAGCCCATTACCGGCATATGGAAGAAACAGCAGTAAGCATAGGGAAATATCTGCTTCTAAATCCAAAACGCAGCTATCTAACAGAACGGTTGTCAATGTGTGCACTCAACTTCCAGAGTTAAACCCGTGTGTGGATTCAGCAGTCTGCAAACACTTTCTCTGCAGAGTCCCAAAACAGGCGTTTTCAGCCCATTACCCGGCATATGGAAGAAACAGCAGTAAGCACTGGGAAATATCTGCTTCTAAATCCAAAACGCAGCTATCTAACAGAACGGTTGTCAATGTGTGCACTCAACTTCCAGAGTTAAACCGTGTGTGGATTCAGCAGTCTGCAAACACTTTCTCTGCAGAGTCCCAAAACAGGCGTTTTCAGCCCATTACCGGCATATGGAAGAAACAGCAGTAAGCACAGGGAAATATCTGCTTCTAAATCCAAAACGCAGCTATCTAACAGAACGGTTGTCAATGTGTGCACTCAACTTCCAGAGTTAAACCCGTGTGTGGATTCAGCAGTCTGCAAACACTTTCTCTGCAGAGCCCCAAAACAGGCGTTTTCAGCCCATTACCAGCTTATGGAAGAAACAGCCGTAAGCACAGGGAAATATCTGCTTCTAAATCCAAAACGCAGCTATCTAACAGAACGGTTGTCAATGTGTGCACTCAACTTCCAGAGTTAAACCCGTGTGTGGATTCAGCAGTCTGAAAACACTTTCTCTGCAGAGTCCCTAAACAGGCGTTTTCAGCCCATTACCGGCATACGGAAGAATCAGCATTAAGCACAGGGAAATATCTGCTTCTAAATCCAAAACGCAGCTATCTAACAGAACGGTTGTCAATGTGTGCACTCAACTTCCAGAGCTAAACCCGTGTGTGGATTCAGCAGTCTGCAAACACTTTCTCTGCAGAGTCCCAAAACAGTCGTTTTCAGCCCATTACCGGCATATGGAAGAAACAGCAGTAAGCACAGGGAAATATCTGCTTCTAAATCCAAAACGCAGCTATCTAACAGAACGGTTGTCAATGTGTGCACTCAACTTCCAGAGTTAAACCCGTGTGTGGATTCAGCAGTCTGCAAACACTTTCTCTGCAGAGTCCCAAAACAGGCGTTTTCAGCCCATTACCGGCATATGGAAGAAACAGCAGTAAGCACAGGGGAATATCTGCTTCTAAATCCAAAACGCAGCTATCTAACAGAACGGTTGTCAATGTGTGCACTCAACTTCCAGAGTTAAACCCGTGTGTGGATTCAGCAGTCTGCAAACACTTTCTCTGCAGAGTCCCAAAACAGGCGTTTTCAGCCCATTACCGGCATATGGAAGAAACAGCAGTAAGCACAGGGAAATATCTGCTTCTAAATCCAAAACGCAGCTATCTAACAGAACGGTTGTCAATGTGTGCACTCAACTTCCAGAGTTAAACCCGTGTGTGGATTCAGCAGTCTGCAAACACTTTCTCTGCAGAGTCCCAAAACAGGCGTTTTCAGCCCATTACCGGCATATGGAAGAAACAGCAGTAAGCACTGGGAAATATCTGCTTCTAAATCCAAAACGCAGCTATCTAACAGAACGGTTGTCAATGTGTGCACTCAACTTCCAGAGTTAAACCCGTGTGTGGATTCAGCAGTCTGCAAACACTTTCTCTGCAGAGTCCCAAAACAGGCGTTTTCAGCCCATTACCGGCATATGGAAGAAACAGCAGTAAGCACAGGGAAATATCTGCTTCTAAATCCAAAACGCAGCTATCTAACAGAACGGTTGTCAATGTGTGCACTCAACTTCCAGAGTTAAACCCGTGTGTGGATTCAGCAGTCTGCAAACACTTTCTCTGCAGAGTCCCAAACAGGCGTTTTCAGCACATTACCGGCATATGGAAGAAACAGCAGTAAGCACAGGGAAATATCTGCTTCTAAATCCAAAACGCAGCTATCTAACAGAACGGTTGTCAATGTGTGCACTCAACTTCCAGAGTTAAACCCGTGTGTGGATTCAGCAGTCTGCAAACACTTTCTCTGCAGAGTCCCAAAACAGGCGTTTTCAGCCCATTACCGGCATATGGAAGAAACTGCAGTAAGCACAGGGAAATATCTGCTTCTAAATCCAAAACGCAGCTATCTAACAGAACGGTTGTCAATGTGTGCACTCAACTTCCAGAGTTAAACCCGTGTGTGGATTCAGCAGTCTGCAAACACTTTCTGTGCAGAGTCCCAAAACAGGCGTTTTCAGCCCATTACCGGCATATGGAAGAAACAGCAGTAAGCACAGGGAAATATCTGCTTCTAAATCCAAAACGCAGCTATCTAACAGAAAGGTTGTCAATGTGTGCACTCAACTTCCAGAGTTAAACCCGTGTGTGGATTCAGCAGTCTGCAAACTCTTTCTCTGCAGAGTCCCAAAACAGGCGTTTTCAGCCCATTACCGGCATAAGGAAGAAACTGCAGTAAGCACAGGGAAATATCTGCTTCTAAATCCAAAAGGCAGCTATCTAACAGAACGGTTGTCAATGTGTGCACTCAACTTCCAGAGTTAAACCCGTGTGTGGATTCAGCAGTCTGCAAACACTTTCTCTGCAGAGTCCCAAAACAGGCGTTTTCAGCCCATTACCGGCATATGGAAGAAACAGCAGGAAGCACTGGGAAATATATGCTTCTAAATCCAAAACGCAGCTATCTAACAGAACGGTTGTCAATGTGTGCACTCAACTTCCAGAGTTAAACCCGTGTGTGGATTCAGCAGTCTGCAAACACTTTCTCTGCAGAGTCCCAAAACAGGCGTTTTCAGCCCATTACCGGCATATGGAAGAAACAGCAGTAAGCACAGGGAAATATCTGCTTCTAAATCCAAAACGCAGGTATCTAACAGAACGGTTGTCAATGTGTGCACTCAACTTGCACAGTTAAACCCGTGTGTGGATTCAACAGTCTGCAAACACTTTCTCTGCAGAGTCCCAAAACAGGTGTTTTCAGCCCATTACCGGCATATGGAAGAAACAGCAGTAAGCATAGGGAAATATCTGCTTCTAAATCCAAAACGCAGCTATCTAACAGAACGGTTGTCAATGTGTGCACTCAACTTCCAGAGTTAAACCCGTGTGTGGATTCAGCAGTCTGCAAACACTTTCTCTGCAGAGTCCCAAAACAGGCGTTTTCAGCCCATTACCGGCATATGGAAGAAACAGCAGTAAGCACTGGGAAATATCTGCTTCTAAATCCAAAACGCAGCTATCTAACAGAACGGTTGTCAATGTGTGCACTCAACTTCCAGAGTTAAACCCGTGTGTGGATTCAGCAGTCTGCAAACACTTTCTCTGCAGAGTCCCAAAACAGGCATTTTCAGCCCATTACCGGCATATGGAAGAAACAGCAGTAAGCACAGGGAAATATCTGCTTCTAAATCCAAAACGCAGCTATCTAACAGAACGGTTGTCAATGTGTGCACTCAACTTCCAGAGTTAAACCCGTGTGTGGATTCAGCAGTCTGCAAACACTTTCTCTGCAGAGCCCCAAAACAGGCGTTTTCAGCCCATTACCAGCTTATGGAAGAAACAGCCGTAAGCACAGGGAAATATCTGCTTCTAAATCCAAAACGCAGCTATCTAACAGAACGGTTGTCAATGTGTGCACTCAACTTCCAGAGTTAAACCCGTGTGTGGATTCAGCAGTCTGCAAACACTTTCTCTGCAGAGTCCCTAAACAGGCGTTTTCAGCCCATTACCGGCATACGGAAGAATCAGCAGTAAGCACAGGGAAATATCTGCTTCTAAATCCAAAACGCAGCTATCTAACAGAACGGTTGTCAATGTGTGCACTCAACTTCCAGAGCTAAACCCGTGTGTGGATTCAGCAGTCTGCAAACACTTTCTCTGCAGAGTCCCAAAGCAGTCGTTTTCAGCCCATTACCGGCATATGGAAGAAACAGCAGTAAGCACAGGGAAATATCTGCTTCTAAATCCAAAACGCAGCTATCTAACAGAACGGTTGTCAATGTGTGCACTCAACTTCCAGAGTTAAACCCGTGTGTGGATTCAGCAGTCTGCAAACACTTTCTCTGCAGAGTCCCAAAACAGGCGTTTTCAGCCCATTACCGGCATATGGAAGAAACAGCAGTAAGCACAGGGGAATATCTGCTTCTAAATCCAAAACGCAGCTATCTAACAGAACGGTTGTCAATGTGTGCACTCAACTTCCAGAGTTAAACCCGTGTGTGGATTCAGCAGTCTGCAAACACTTTCTCTGCAGAGTCCAAAACAGGCGTTTTCAGCCCATTACCGGCATATGGAAGAAACAGCAGTAAGCACTGGAAATATCTGCTTCTAAATCCAAAACGCAGCTATCTAACAGAACGGTTGTCAATGTGTGCACTCAACTTCCAGAGTTAAACCCGTGTGTGGATTCAGCAGTCTGCAACACTTTCTCTGCAGAGTCCCAAAACAGGCGTTTTCAGCCCATTACCGGCATATGGAAGAAACAGCAGTAAGCACTGGGAAATATCTGCTTCTAATCCAAAACGCAGCTATCTAACAGAACGGTTGTCAATGTGTGCACTCAACTTCCAGAGTTAAACCCGTGTGTGGATTCAGCAGTCTGCAAACACTTTCTCTGCAGAGTCCCAAAACAGGCGTTTTCAGCCCATTACCGGCATATGGAAGAAACAGCAGTAAGCACAGGGAAATATCTGCTTCTAAATCCAAAACGCAGCTATCTAACAGAACGGTTGTCAATGTGTGCACTCAACTTCCAGAGTTAAACCGTGTGTGGATTCAGCAGTCTGCAAACACTTTCTCTGCAGAGTCCCAAACAGGCGTTTTCAGCACATTACCGGCATATGGAAGAAACAGCAGTAAGCACAGGGAAATATCTGCTTCTAAATCCAAAACGCAGCTATCTAACAGAACGGTTGTCAATGTGTGCACTCAACTTCCAGAGTTAAACCCGTGTGTGGATTCAGCAGTCTGCAAACACTTTCTGTGCAGAGTCCCAAAACAGGCGTTTTCAGCCCATTACCGGCATATGGAAGAAACAGCAGTAAGCACAGGGAAATATCTGCTTCTAAATCCAAAACGCAGCTATCTAACAGAACGGTTGTCAATGTGTGCACTCAACTTCCAGAGTTAAACCCGTGTGTGGATTCAGCAGTCTGCAAACACTTTCTCTGCAGAGTCCCAAAACAGGCGTTTTCAGCCCATTACCGGCATATGGAAGAAACTGCAGGAAGCACAGGGAAATATCTGCTTCTAAATCCAAAAGGCAGCTATCTAACAGAACGGTTGTCAATGTGTGCACTCAACTTCAGAGTTAAACCCGTGTGTGGATTCAGCAGTCTGCAAACACTTTCTCTGCAGAGTCCCAAACAGGCGTTTTCAGCCCATTACCGGCATATGGAAGAAACAGCAGTAAGCACAGGGAAATATCTGCTTCTAAATCCAAACGCAGCTATCTAACAGAACGGTTGTCAATGTGTGCACTCAACTTCCAGAGTTAAACCCGTGTGTGGATTCAGCAGTCTGCAAACACTTTCTGTGCAGAGTCCCAAAACAGGCGTTTTCAGCCCATTACCGGCATATGGAAGAAACAGCAGTAAGCACAGGGAAATATCTGCTTCTAAATCCAAAACGCAGCTATCTAACAGAACGGTTTGTCAATGTGTGCACTCAACTTCCAGAGTTCAACCGTGTGTGGATTCAGCAGTCTGCAAACACTTTCTGTGCAGAGTCCCAAAACAGGCGTTTTCAGCCCATTACCGGCATATGGAAGAAACAGCAGTAAGCACAGGGAAATATCTGCTTCTAAATCCAAAAACGCAGCTATCTAACAGAACGGTTGTCAATGTGTGCACTCAACTTCCAGAGTTAAACCCGTGTGTGGATTCAGCAGTCTGCAAACACTTTCTCTGCAGAGTCCCAAAACAGGCGTTTTCAGCCCATTACCGGCATACGGAAGAAAACAGCAGTAAGCACAGGGAAATATCTGCTTCTAAATCCAAAACGCAGCGATCTAACAGAACGGTTGTCAATGTGTGCACTCAACTTCCAGAGTTAAACCCGTGTGTGGATTCAGCAGTCTGCAAACACTTTCTCTGCAGAGTCCCAAAACAGGCGTTTTCAGCCCATTACCGGCATATGGAAGAAACAGCAGTAAGCACAGGGGAATATCTGCTTCTAAATCCAAAACGCAGCTATCTAACAGAACGGTTGTCAATGTGTGCACTCAACTTCCAGAGTTAAAACCCGTGTGTGGATTCAGCAGTCTGCAAACACTTTCTCTGCAGAGTCCCCAAAACAGGCGTTTCAGCCCATTACCGGCATATGGAAGAAACAGCAGTAAGCACAGGGAATATCTGCTTCTAAATCCAAAACGCAGCTATCTAACAGAACGGTTGTCAATGTGTGCACTCAACTTCCAGAGTTAACCCGTGTGTGGATTCAGCAGTCTGCAAACACTTTCTCTGCAGAGTCCCAAAACAGGCGTTTTCAGCCCATTACCGTCATATGAAGAAACAGCAGTAAGCACTGGGAAATATCTGCTTCTAAATCCAAAACGCAGCTATCTAACAGAACGGTTGTCAATGTGTGCACTCAACTTCCAGAGTTAAACCCGTGTGTGGATTCAGCAGTCTGCAAACACTTTCTCTGCAGAGTCCCAAAACAGGCGTTTTCAGCCCATTACCGCATATGGAAGAAACAGCAGTAAGCACAGGGAAATATCTGCTTCTAAATCCAAAACGCAGCTATCTAACAAGAACAGTTGTCAATGTGTGCACTCAACTTCCAGAGTTAAACCCGTGTGTGGATTCAGCAGTCTGCAAACACTCTTCTCTGCAGAGTCCCAAACAGGCGTTTTCAGCCCATTACCGGCATATGGAAGAAACAGCAGTAAGCACAGGGAAATATCTGCTTCTAAATCCAAAACGCAGCTATCTAACAGAACGGTTGTCAATGTGTGCACTCAACTTCCAGAGTTAAACCCGTGTGTGGATTCAGCAGTCTGCAAACACTTTCTCTGCAGAGTCCCAAAACAGGCGTTTTCAGCCCATTACCGGCATATGGAAGAAACAGCAGTAAGCACTGGGAAATATATGCTTCTAAATCCAAAACGCAGCTATCTAACAGAACGGTTGTCAATGTGTGCACTCAACTTCCAGAGTTAAACCCGTGTGTGGATTCAGCAGTCTGCAAACACTTTCTGTGCAGAGTCCCAAAACAGGCGTTTTCAGCCCATTACCGGCATATGGAAGAAACAGCCGTAAGCACTGGGAAATATCTGCTTCTAAATCCAAAACGCAGCCATCTAACAGAACGGTTGTCAATGTGTGCACTCAACTTCCAGAGTTAAACCCGTGTGTGGATTCAGCAGTCTGCAAACACTTTCTCTGCAGAGCCCCAAAACAGGCGTTTTCAGCCCATTACCGGCATATGGAAGAAACAGCAGTAAGCACAGGGAAATATCTGCTTCTAAATCCAAAACGCAGCTATCTAACAGAACGGTTGTCAATGTGTGCACTCAACTTCCAGAGTTAAACCCGTGTGTGGATTCAGCAGTCTGCAAACACTTTCTCTGCAGAGTCCCAAAACAGGCGTTTTCAGCCCATTACCGCATACGGAAGAAACAGCAGTAAGCACAGGGAAATATCTGCTTCTAAATCCAAAACGCAGCTATCTAACAGAACGGCTGTCAATGTGTGCACTCAACTTCCAGAGTTAAACCCGTGTGTGGATTCAGCAGTCTGCAAACACTTTCTGTGCAGAGTCCCAAAAACAGGCGTTTTCAGCCCATTACCGGCATATGGAAGAAACAGCAGTAAGCACAGGGAAATATCTGCTTCTAAATCCAAAACGCAGCTATCTAACAGAACGGTTGTCAATGTGTGCACTCAACTTCCAGAGTTAAACCCGTGTGTGGATTCAGCAGTCTGCAAACACTTTCTGTGCAGAGTCCCAAAACAGGCGTTTTCAGCCCATTACCGGCATATGGAAGAAACAGCCGTAAGCACTGGGAAATATCTGCTTCCAAATCCAAAACGCAGCCATCTAACAGAACGGTTGTCAATGTGTGCACTCAACTTCCAGAGTTAAACCCGTGTGTGGATTCAGCAGTCTGCAAACCCTTTCTCTGCAGAGCCCCAAAACAGGCGTTTTCAGCCCATTACTGGCATATGGAAGAAAACAGCAGTAAGCACAGGGAAATATCTGCTTCTAAATCCAAAACGCAGCTATCTAACAGAACGGTTGTCAATGTGTGCACTCAACTTCCAGAGTTAAACCCCGTGTGTGGATTCAGCAGTCTGCAAACACTTTCTCTGCAGAGTCCCAAAACAGGCGTTTTCAGCCCATTACCGGCATACGGAAGAAACAGCAGTAAGCACAGGGAAATATCTGCTTATAAATCCAAAACGCAGCTATCTAACAGAACGGTTGTCAATGTGTGCACTCAACTTCCAGAGTTAAACCCGTGTGTGGATTCAGCAGTCTGCAAACACTTTCTCTGCACAGTCCCAAACAGGCGTTTTCAGCCCATTACCGGCATATGGAAGAAAACAGCAGTAAGCACAGGGAAATATCTGCTTCTAAATCCAAAACGCAGCAATCTAACAGAACGGTTGTCAATGTGTGCACTCAACTTCCAGAGTTAAACCCGTGTGTGGATTCAGCAGTCTGCAAACACTTTCTCTGCAGAGTCCCAAAACAGGCGTTTTCAGCCCATTACCGGCATATGGAAGAAACAGCAGTAAGCACAGGGAAATATCTGCTTCTAAATCCAAAACGCAGGTATCTAACAGAACGGTTGTCAATGTGTGCACTCAACTTGCACAGTTAAACCCGTGTGTGGATTCAACAGTCTGCAAACACTTTCTCTGCAGAGTCCCAAAACAGGTGTTTTCAGCCCATTACCGGCATATGGAAGAAACAGCAGTAAGCATAGGGAAATATCTGCTTCTAAATCCAAAACGCAGCTATCTAACAGAAGGGTTGTCAATGTGTGCACTCAACTTCTAGAGTTAAACCCGTGTGTGGATTCAGCAGTCTGCAAACACTTTCTCTGCAGAGTCCCAAAACAGGCGTTTTCAGCCCATTACCGGCATATGGAAGAAACAGCAGTAAGCACTGGGAAATATCTGCTTCTAAATCCAAAACGCAGCTATCTAACAGAACGGTTGTCAATGGGTGCACTCAACTTCCAGAGTTAAACCCGTGTGTGGATTCAGCAGTCTGCAAACACTTTCTGTGCAGAGTCCCAAAACAGGCGTTTTCAGCCCATTACCGGCATATGGAAGAAACAGCAGTAAGCACAGGGAAATATCTGCTTCTAAATCCAAAACGCAGCTATCTAACAGAACGGTTGTCAATGTGTGCACTCAACTTCCAGAGTTAAACCCGTGTGTGGATTCAGCAGTCTGCAAACACTTTCTCTGCAGAGTCCCAAAACAGGCGTTTTCAGCCCATTACCGGCATATGGAAGAAACAGCAGTAAGCACAGGGAAATATCTGCCTCTAAATCCAAAACGCAGCTATCTAACAGAACGGTTGTCAATGTGTGCACTCAACTTCCAGAGATAAACCCGTGTGTGGATTCAGCAGTCTGCAAACACTTTCTCTGCAGAGTCCCAAAACAGGCGTTTTCAGCCCATTACCGGCATATGGAAGAAACAGCAGTAAGCACAGGGAAATATCTGCTTCTAAATCCAAAACGCAGCTATCTAACAGAACGGTTGTCAATGTGTGCACTCAACTTCCAGAGTTAAACCCGTGTGTGGATTCAGCAGTCTGCAAACACTTTCTCTGCAGAGTCCCAAAACAGGCGTTTTCAGCCCATTACCGGCATATGGAAGAAACAGCAGTAAGCACAGGGAAATATCTGCTTCTAAATCCAAAATGCAGCTATCTAACAGAACGGTTGTCAATGTGTGCACTCAACTTCCAGAGTTAAACCCGTGTGTGGATTCAGCAGTCTGCAAACACTTTCTCTGCAGAGTCCCAAAACAGGCGTTTTCAGCCCATTACCGGCATATGGAAGAAACAGCAGTAAGCACAGGGAAATATCTGCTTCTAAATCCAAAACGCAGCTATCTAACAGAACGGTTGTCAATGTGTGCACTCAACTTCCAGAGTTAAACCCGTGTGTGGATTCAGCAGTCTGCAAACACTTTCTCTGCAGAGTCCCAAAACAGGCGTTTTCAGCCCATTACCGGCATATGGAAGAAACAGCAGTAAGCACAGGGAAATATCTGCTTCTAAATCCAAAACGCAGCTATCTAACAGAACGGTTGTCAATGTGTGCACTCAACTTCCAGAGTTAAACCCGTGTGTGGATTCAGCAGTCTGCAAACACTTTCTCTGCAGAGTCCCAAAACAGGCGTTTTCAGCCCATTACCGGCATATGGAAGAAACAGCAGTAAGCACAGGGAAATATCTGCTTCTAAATCCAAAACGCAGCTATCTAACAGAACGGTTGTCAATGTGTGCACTCAACTTCCAGAGTTAAACCCGTGTGTGGATTCAGCAGTCTGCAAACACTTTCTCTGCAGAGTCCCAAAACAGGCGTTTTCAGCCCATTACCGGCATATGGAAGAAACAGCAGTAAGCACAGGGAAATATCTGCTTCTAAATCCAAAACGCAGCTATCTAACAGAACGGTTGTCAATGTGTGCACTCAACTTCCAGAGTTAAACCCGTGTGTGGATTCAGCAGTCTGCAAACACTTTCTCTGCAGAGTCCCAAAACAGGCGTTTTCAGCCCATTACCGGCATATGGAAGAAACAGCAGTAAGCACAGGGAAATATCTGCTTCTAAATCCAAAACGCAGCTATCTAACAGAACGGTTGTCAATGTGTGCACTCAACTTCCAGAGTTAAACCCGTGTGTGGATTCAGCAGTCTGCAAACACTTTCTGTGCAGAGTCCCAAAACAGGCGTTTTCAGCCCATTACCGGCATATGGAAGAAACAGCAGTAAGCACAGGGGAATATCTGCTTCTAAATCCAAAACGCAGCTATCTAACAGAACGGTTGTCAATGTGTGCACTCAACTTCCAGAGTTAAACCCGTGTGTGGATTCAGCAGTCTGCAAACACTTTCTCTGCAGAGTCCCAAAACAGGCGTTTTCAGCCCATTACCGGCATATGGAAGAAACAGCAGTAAGCACAGGGAAATATCTGCTTCTAAATCCAAAACGCAGCTATCTAACAGAACGGTTGTCAATGTGTGCACTCAACTTCCAGAGTTAAACCCGTGTGTGGATTCAGCAGTCTGCAAACACTTTCTCTGCAGAGTCCCAAAACAGGCGTTTTCAGCCCATTACCGGCATATGGAAGAAACAGCAGTAAGCACCGGGAAATATCTGCTTCTAAATCCAAAACGCAGCTATCTAACAGAACGGTTGTCAATGTGTGCACTCAACTTCCAGAGTTAAACCCGTGTGTGGATTCAGCAGTCTGCAAACACTTTCTGTGCAGAGTCCCAAAACAGGCGTTTTCAGCCCATTACCGGCATATGGAAGAAACAGCAGTAAGCACAGGGAAATATCTGCTTCTAAATCCAAAACGCAGCTATCTAACAGAACGGTTGTCAATGTGTGCACTCAACTTCCAGAGTTAAACCCGTGTGTGGATTCAGCAGTCTGCAAACACTTTCTCTGCAGAGTCCCAAAACAGGCGTTTTCAGCCCATTACCGGCATATGGAAGAAACAGCAGTAAGCACAGGGAAATATCTGCTTCTAAATCCAAAACGCAGCTATCTAACAGAACGGTTGTCAATGTGTGCACTCAACTTCCAGAGTTAAACCCGTGTGTGGATTCAGCAGTCTGCAAACACTTTCTGTGCAGAGTCCCAAAACAGGAGTTTTCAGCCCATTACCGGCATATGGAAGAAACTGCAGTAAGCACAGGGAAATATCTGCTTCTAAATCCAAAACGCAGCTATCTAACAGAACGGTTGTCAATGTGTGCACTCAACTTCCAGAGTTAAACCCGTGTGTGGATTCAGCAGTCTGCAAACACTTTCTCTGCAGAGTCCCAAAACAGGCGTTTTCAGCCCATTACCGGCATATGGAAGAAACAGCAGTAAGCACAGGGAAATATCTGCTTCTAAATCCAAAACGCAGCTATCTAACAGAACGGTTGTCAATGTGTGCACTCAACTTCCAGAGTTAAACCCGTGTGTGGATTCAGCAGTCTGCAAACACTTTCTCTGCAGAGTCCCAAAACAGGCGTTTTCAGCCCATTACCGGCATATGGAAGAAACAGCAGTAAGCACTGGGAAATATCTGCTTCTAAATCCAAAACGCAGCTATCTAACAGAACGGTTGTCAATGTGTGCACTCAACTTCCAGAGTTAAACCCGTGTGTGGATTCAGCAGTCTGCAAACACTTTCTCTGCAGAGTCCCAAAACAGGCGTTTTCAGCCCATTTCCGGCATATGGAAGAAACAGCAGTAAGCACAGGGAAATATCTGCTTCTAAATCCAAAACGCAGCTATCTAACAGAACGGTTGTCAATGTGTGCACTCAACTTCCAGAGTTAAACCCGTGTGTGGATTCAGCAGTCTGCAAACACTTTCTCTGCAGAGTCCCAAAACAGGCGTTTTCAGCCCATTACCGGCATATGGAAGAAACAGCAGTAAGCACAGGGAAATATCTGCTTCTAAATCCAAAACGCAGCTATCTAACAGAACGGTTGTCAATGTGTGCACTCAACTTCCAGAGTTAAACCCGTGTGTGGATTCAGCAGTCTGCAAACACTTTCTGTGCAGAGTCCCAAAACAGGCGTTTTCAGCCCATTACCGGCATATGGAAGAAACAGCAGTAAGCACAGGGAAATATCTGCTTCTAAATCCAAAACGCAGGTATCTAACAGAACGGTTGTCAATGTGTGCACTCAACTTGCACAGTTAAACCCGTGTGTGGATTCAACAGTCTGCAAACACTTTCTCTGCAGAGTCCCAAAACAGGCGTTTTCAGCCCATTACCGGCATATGGAAGAAACAGCAGTAAGCACAGGGAAATATCTGCTTCTAAATCCAAAACGCAGCTATCTAACAGAAGGGTTGTCAATGTGTGCACTCAACTTCCAGAGTTAAACCCGTGTGTGGATTCAGCAGTCTGCAAACACTTTCTCTGCAGAGTCCCAAAACAGGCGTTTTCAGCCCATTACCGGCATATGGAAGAAACAGCAGTAAGCACTGGGAAATATCTGCTTCTAAATCCAAAACGCAGCTATCTAACAGAACGGTTGTCAATGGGTGCACTCAACTTCCAGAGTTAAACCCGTGTGTGGATTCAGCAGTCTGCAAACACTTTCTGTGCAGAGTCCCAAAACAGGCGTTTTCAGCCCATTACCGGCATATGGAAGAAACAGCAGTAAGCACAGGGAAATATCTGCTTCTAAATCCAAAACGCAGCTATCTAACAGAACGGTTGTCAATGTGTGCACTCAACTTCCAGAGTTAAACCCGTGTGTGGATTCAGCAGTCTGCAAACACTTTCTCTGCAGAGTCCCAAAACAGGCGTTTTCAGCCCATTACCGGCATATGGAAGAAAGAGCAGTAAGCACAGGGAAATATCTGCTTCTAAATCCAAAACGCAGCTATCTAACAGAACGGTTGTCAATGTGTGCACTCAACTTCCAGAGTTAAACCCGTGTGTGGATTCAGCAGTCTGCAAACACTTTCTGTGCAGAGTCCCAAAACAGGCGTTTTCAGCCCATTACCGGCATATGGAAGAAACAGCAGTAAGCACAGGGAAATATCTGCTTCTAAATCCAAAACGCAGCTATCTAACAGAACGGTTGTCAATGTGTGCACTCAACTTCCAGAGTTAAACCCGTGTGTGGATTCAGCAGTCTGCAAACACTTTCTCTGCAGAGTCCCAAAACAGGCGTTTTCAGCCCATTACCGGCATACGGAAGAAACAGCAGTAAGCACAGGGAAATATCTGCTTCTAAATCCAAAACGCAGCTATCTAACAGAACGGTTGTCAATGTGTGCACTCAACTTCCAGAGTTAAACCCGTGTGTGGATTCAGCAGTCTGCAAACACTTTCTCTGCAGAGTACCAAAACAGGCGTTTTCAGCCCATTACCGGCATATGGAAGAAACAGCAGTAAGCACAGGGAAATATCTGCTTCTAAATCCAAAACGCAGCTATCTAACAGAACGGTTGTCAATGTGTGCACTCAACTTCCAGAGTTAAACCCGTGTGTGGATTCAGCAGTCTGCAAACACTTTCTCTGCAGAGTCCCAAAACAGGCGTTTTCAGCCCATTACCGGCATATGGAAGAAACAGCAGTAAGCACAGGGGAATATCTGCTTCTAAATCCAAAACGCAGCTATCTAACAGAACGGTTGTCAATGTGTGCACTCAACTTCCAGAGTTAAACCCGTGTGTGAATTCAGCAGTCTGCAAACACTTTCTCTGCAGAGTCCCAAAACAGGGGTTTTCAGCCCATTACCGGCATATGGAAGAAACAGCAGTAAGCACAGGGAAATATCTGCTTCTAAATCCAAAACGCAGCTATCTAACAGAACGGTTGTCAATGTGTGCACTCAACTTCCAGAGTTAAACCCGTGTGTGGATTCAGCAGTCTGCAAACACTTTCTCTGCAGAGTCCCAAAACAGGCGTTTTCAGCCCATTACCGTCATATGGAAGAAACAGCAGTAAGCACTGGGAAACATCTGCTTCTAAATCCAAAACGCAGCTATCTAACAGAACGGTTGTCAATGTGTGCACTCAACTTCCAGAGTTAAACCCGTGTGTGGATTCAGCAGTCTGCAAACACTTTCTCTGCAGAGTCCCAAAACAGGCGTTTTCAGCCCATTACCGGCATATGGAAGAAACAGCAGTAAGCACAGGGAAATATCTGCTTCTAAATCCAAAACGCAGCTATCTAACAGAACAGTTGTCAATGTGTGCACTCAACTTCCAGAGTTAAACCCGTGTGTGGATTCAGCAGTCTGCAAACACTTTCTCTGCAGAGTCCCAAACAGGCGTTTTCAGCCCATTACCGGCATATGGAAGAAACAGCAGTAAGCACAGGGAAATATCTGCTTCTAAATCCAAAACGCAGCTATCTAACAGAACGGTTGTCAATGTGTGCACTCAACTTCCAGAGTTAAACCCGTGTGTGGATTCAGCAGTCTGCAAACACTTTCTCTGCAGAGTCCCAAAACAGGCGTTTTCAGCCCATTACCGGCATATGGAAAAAACAGCAGTAAGCACTGGGAAATATATGCTTCTAAATCCAAAACGCAGCTATCTAACAGAACGGTTGTCAATGTGTG
Organism: Aotus nancymaae; assembly: GCF_030222135.1. Taxonomy (NCBI): domain Eukaryota; kingdom Metazoa; phylum Chordata; class Mammalia; order Primates; family Aotidae; genus Aotus; species Aotus nancymaae. The sequence goes on along the minus strand of NW_026989535.1, from coordinate 21,696 downwards.
CACTCAACTTCCAGAGTTAAACCCGTGTGTGGATTCAGCAGTCTGCAAACACTTTCTGTGCAGAGTCCCAAAACAGGCGTTTTCAGCCCATTACCGGCATATGGAAGAAACAGCCGTAAGCACTGGGAAATATCTGCTTCTAAATCCAAAACGCAGCCATCTAACAGAACGGTTGTCAATGTGTGCACTCAACTTCCAGAGTTAAACCCGTGTGTGGATTCAGCAGTCTGCAAACACTTTCTCTGCAGAGCCCCAAAACAGGCGTTTTCAGCCCATTACCGGCATATGGAAGAAACAGCAGTAAGCACAGGGAAATATCTGCTTCTAAATCCAAAACGCAGCTATCTAACAGAACGGTTGTCAATGTGTGCACTCAACTTCCAGAGTTAAACCCGTGTGTGGATTCAGCAGTCTGCAAACACTTTCTCTGCAGAGTCCCAAAACAGGCGTTTTCAGCCCATTACCGGCATACGGAAGAAACAGCAGTAAGCACAGGGAAATATCTGCTTCTAAATCCAAAACGCAGCTATCTAACAGAACGGCTGTCAATGTGTGCACTCAACTTCCAGAGTTAAACCCGTGTGTGGATTCAGCAGTCTGCAAACACTTTCTGTGCAGAGTCCCAAAACAGGCGTTTTCAGCCCATTACCGGCATATGGAAGAAACAGCAGTAAGCACAGGGAAATATCTGCTTCTAAATCCAAAACGCAGCTATCTAACAGAACGGTTGTCAATGTGTGCACTCAACTTCCAGAGTTAAACCCGTGTGTGGATTCAGCAGTCTGCAAACACTTTCTGTGCAGAGTCCCAAAACAGGCGTTTTCAGCCCATTACCGGCATATGGAAGAAACAGCCGTAAGCACTGGGAAATATCTGCTTCTAAATCCAAAACGCAGCCATCTAACAGAACGGTTCTCAATGTGTGCACTCAACTTCCAGAGTTAAACCCGTGTGTGGATTCAGCAGTCTGCAAACCCTTTCTCTGCAGAGCCCCAAAACAGGCGTTTTCAGCCCATTACTGGCATATGGAAGAAACAGCAGTAAGCACAGGGAAATATCTGCTTCTAAATCCAAAACGCAGCTATCTAACAGAACGGTTGTCAATGTGTGCACTCAACTTCCAGAGTTAAACCCGTGTGTGGATTCAGCAGTCTGCAAACACTTTCTCTGCAGAGTCCCAAAACAGGCGTTTTCAGCCCATTACCGGCATACGGAAGAAACAGCAGTAAGCACAGGGAAATATCTGCTTCTAAATCCAAAACGCAGCTATCTAACAGAACGGTTGTCAATGTGTGCACTCAACTTCCAGAGTTAAACCCGTGTGTGGATTCAGCAGTCTGCAAACACTTTCTCTGCACAGTCCCAAACAGGCGTTTTCAGCCCATTACCGGCATATGGAAGAAACAGCAGTAAGCACAGGGAAATATCTGCTTCTAAATCCAAAACGCAGCTATCTAACAGAACGGTTGTCAATGTGTGCACTCAACTTCCAGAGTTAAACCCGTGTGTGGATTCAGCAGTCTGCAAACCCTTTCTCTGCAGAGTCCCAAAACAGGCGTTTTCAGCCCATTACCGGCATATGGAAGAAACAGCAGTAAGCACAGGGAAATATCTGCTTCTAAATCCAAAACGCAGGTATCTAACAGAACGGTTGTCAATGTGTGCACTCAACTTCCAGAGTTAAACCCGTGTGTGGATTCAACAGTCTGCAAACACTTTCTCTGCAGAGTCCCAAAACAGGTGTTTTCAGCCCATTACCGGCATATGGAAGAAACAGCAGTAAGCATAGGGAAATATCTGCTTCTAAATCCAAAACGCAGCTATCTAACAGAAGCGTTGTCAATGTGTGCACTCAACTTCTAGAGTTAAACCCGTGTGTGGATTCAGCAGTCTGCAAACACTTTCTCTGCAGAGTCCCAAAACAGGCGTTTTCAGCCCATTACCGGCATATGGAAGAAACAGCAGTAAGCACTGGGAAATATCTGCTTCTAAATCCAAAACGCAGCTATCTAACAGAACGGTTGTCAATGGGTGCACTCAACTTCCAGAGTTAAACCCGTGTGTGGATTCAGCAGTCTGCAAACACTTTCTGTGCAGAGTCCCAAAACAGGGGTTTTCAGCCCATTACCGGCATATGGAAGAAACAGCAGTAAGCACAGGGAAATATCTGCCTCTAAATCCAAAACGCAGCTATCTAACAGAACGGTTGTCAATGTGTGCACTCAACTTCCAGAGTTAAACCCGTGTGTGGATTCAGCAGTCTGCAAACACTTTCTGTGCAGAGTCCCAAAACAGGCGTTTTCAGCCCATTACCGGCATATGGAAGAAACAGCAGTAAGCACAGGGAAATATCTGCTTCTAAATCCAAAACGCAGCTATCTAACAGAACGGTTGTCAATGTGTGCACTCAACTTCCAGAGTTAAACCCGTGTGTGGATTCAGCAGTCTGCAAACACTTTCTGTGCAGAGTCCCAAAACAGGCGTTTTCAGCCCATTACCGGCATATGGAAGAAACAGCAGTAAGCACAGGGAAATATCTGCTTCTAAATCCAAAACGCAGCTATCTAACAGAACGGTTGTCAATGTGTGCACTCAACTTCCAGAGTTAAACCCGTGTGTGGATTCAGCAGTCTGCAAACACTTTCTCTGCAGAGCCCCAAAACAGGCGTTTTCAGCCCATTACCGGCATATGGAAGAAACAGCAGTAAGCACAGGGAAATATCTGCTTCTAAATCCAAAACGCAGCTATCTAACAGAACGGTTGTCAATGTGTGCACTCAACTTCCAGAGTTAAACCCGTGTGTGGATTCAGCAGTCTGCAAACACTTTCTCTGCAGAGCCCCAAAACAGGCGTTTTCAGCCCATTACCGGCATATGGAAGAAACAGCAGTAAGCACAGGGAAATATCTGCTTCTAAATCCAAAACGCAGCTATCTAACAGAACGGTTGTCAATGTGTGCACTCAACTTCCAGAGTTAAACCCGTGTGTGGATTCAGCAGTCTGCAAACACTTTCTCTGCAGAGTCCCAAAACAGGCGTTTTCATCCCATTACCGGCATACGGAAGAAACAGCAGTAAGCACAGGGAAATATCTGCTTCTAAATCCAAAACGCAGCTATCTAACAGAACGGCTGTCAATGTGTGCACTCAACTTCCAGAGTTAAACCCGTGTGTGGATTCAGCAGTCTGCAAACACTTTCTGTGCAGAGTCCCAAAACAGGCGTTTTCAGCCCATTACCGGCATATGGAAGAAACAGCAGTAAGCACAGGGAAATATCTGCTTCTAAATCCAAAACGCAGCTATCTAACAGAACGGTTGTCAATGTGTGCACTCAACTTCCAGAGTTAAACCCGTGTGTGGATTCAGCAGTCTGCAAACACTTTCTGTGCAGAGTCCCAAAACAGGCGTTTTCAGCCCATTACCGGCATATGGAAGAAACAGCCGTAAGCACTGGGAAATATCTGCTTCTAAATCCAAAACGCAGCCATCTAACAGAACGGTTGTCAATGTGTGCACTCAACTTCCAGAGTTAAACCCGTGTGTGGATTCAGCAGTCTGCAAACCCTTTCTCTGCAGAGCCCCAAAACAGGCGTTTTCAGCCCATTACTGGCATATGGAAGAAACAGCAGTAAGCACAGGGAAATATCTGCTTCTAAATCCAAAACGCAGCTATCTAACAGAACGGTTGTCAATGTGTGCACTCAACTTCCAGAGTTAAACCCGTGTGTGGATTCAGCAGTCTGCAAACACTTTCTCTGCAGAGTCCCAAAACAGGCGTTTTCAGCCCATTACCGGCATACGGAAGAAACAGCAGTAAGCACAGGGAAATATCTGCTTCTAAATCCAAAACGCAGCTATCTAACAGAACGGTTGTCAATGTGTGCACTCAACTTCCAGAGTTAAACCCGTGTGTGGATTCAGCAGTCTGCAAACACTTTCTCTGCACAGTCCCAAACAGGCGTTTTCAGCCCATTACCGGCATATGGAAGAAACAGCAGTAAGCACAGGGAAATATCTGCTTCTAAATCCAAAACGCAGCTATCTAACAGAACGGTTGTCAATGTGTGCACTCAACTTCCAGAGTTAAACCCGTGTGTGGATTCAGCAGTCTGCAAACACTTTCTCTGCAGAGTCCCAAAACAGGCGTTTTCAGCCCATTACCGGCATATGGAAGAAACAGCAGTAAGCACAGGGAAATATCTGCTTCTAAATCCAAAACGCAGCTATCTAACAGAACGGTTGTCAATGTGTGCACTCAACTTGCACAGTTAAACCCGTGTGTGGATTCAACAGTCTGCAAACACTTTCTCTGCAGAGTCCCAAAACAGGTGTTTTCAGCCCATTACCGGCATATGGAAGAAACAGCAGTAAGCATAGGGAAATATCTGCTTCTAAATCCAAAACGCAGCTATCTAACAGAAGGGTTGTCAATGTGTGCACTCAACTTCTAGAGTTAAACCCGTGTGTGGATTCAGCAGTCTGCAAACACTTTCTCTGCAGAGTCCCAAAACAGGCGTTTTCAGCCCATTACCGGCATATGGAAGAAACAGCAGTAAGCACTGGGAAATATCTGCTTCTAAATCCAAAACGCAGCTATCTAACAGAACGGTTGTCAATGGGTGCACTCAACTTCCAGAGTTAAACCCGTGTGTGGATTCAGCAATCTGCAAACACTTTCTGTGCAGAGTCCCAAAACAGGCGTTTTCAGCCCATTACCGGCATATGGAAGAAACAGCAGTAAGCACAGGGAAATATCTGCTTCTAAATCCAAAACGCAGCTATCTAACAGAACGGTTGTCAATGTGTGCACTCAACTTCCAGAGTTAAACCCGTGTGTGGATTCAGCAGTCTGCAAACACTTTCTCTGCAGAGTCCCAAAACAGGCGTTTTCAGCCCATTACCGGCATATGGAAGAAACAGCAGTAAGCACAGGGAAATATCTGCCTCTAAATCCAAAACGCAGCTATCTAACAGAACGGTTGTCAATGTGTGCACTCAACTTCCAGAGTTAAACCCGTGTGTGGATTCAGCAGTCTGCAAACACTTTCTGTGCAGAGTCCCAAAACAGGCGTTTTCAGCCCATTACCGGCATATGGAAGAAACAGCAGTAAGCACAGGGAAATATCTGCTTCTAAATCCAAAACGCAGCTATCTAACAGAACGGTTGTCAATGTGTGCACTCAACTTCCAGAGTTAAACCCGTGTGTGGATTCAGCAGTCTGCAAACACTTTCTCTGCAGAGTCCCAAAACAGGCGTTTTCAGCCCATTACCGGCATATGGAAGAAACAGCAGTAAGCACAGGGAAATATCTGCTTCTAAATCCAAAACGCAGCTATCTAACAGAACGGTTGTCAATGAGTGCACTCAACTTCCAGAGTTAAACCCGTGTGTGGATTCAGCAGTCTGCAAACACTTTCTGTGCAGAGTCCCAAAACAGGCGTTTTCAGCCCTTTACCGGCATATGGAAGAAACAGCAGTAAGCACAGGGAAATATCTGCTTCTAAATCCAAAACGCAGCTATCTAACAGAACGGTTGTCAATGTGTGCACTCAACTTCCAGAGTTTAACCCGTGTGTGGATTCAGCAGTCTGCAAACACTTTCTCTGCAGAGTCCCAAAACAGGCGTTTTCAGCCCATTACCGGCATATGGAAGAAACAGCAGTAAGCACAGGGAAATATCTGCTTCTAAATCCAAAACGCAGGTATCTAACAGAACGGTTGTCAATGTGTGCACTCAACTTCCAGAGTTAAACCCGTGTGTGGATTCAGCAGTCTGCAAACACTTTCTGTGCAGAGTCCCAAAACAGGCGTTTTCAGCCCATTACCGGCATATGGAAGAAACAGCAGTAAGCACAGGGAAATATCTGCTTCTAAATCCAAAACGCAGCTATCTAACAGAACGGTTGTCAATGTGTGCACTCAACTTCCAGAGTTAAACCCGTGTGTGGATTCAGCAGTCTGCAAACACTTTCTGTGCAGAGTCCCAAAACAGGCGTTTTCAGCCCATTACCGGCATATGGAAGAAACAGCAGTAAGCACAGGGAAATATCTGCTTCTAAATCCAAAACGCAGCTATCTAACAGAACGGTTGTCAATGTGTGCACTCAACTTCCAGAGTTAAACCCGTGTGTGGATTCAGCAGTCTGCAAACACTTTCTCTGCAGAGTCCCAGAACAGGCGTTTTCAGCCCATTACCGGCATATGGAAGAAACAGCAGTAAGCACAGGGAAATATCTGCTTCTAAATCCAAAACGCAGCTATCTAACAGAACGGCTGTCAATGTGTGCACTCAACTTCCAGAGTTAAACCCGTGTGTGGATTCAGCAGTCTGCAAACACTTTCTCTGCAGAGTCCCAAAACAGGCGTTTTCAGCCCATTACCGGCATATGGAAGAAACAGCAGTAAGCACAGGGAAATATCTGCTTCTAAATCCAAAACGCAGCTATCTAACAGAACGGTTGTCAATGTGTGCACTCAACTTCCAGAGATAAACCCGTGTGTGGATTCAGCAGTCTGCAAACACTTTCTCTGCAGAGTCCCAAAACAGGCGTTTTCAGCCCATTACCGGCATATGGAAGAAACAGCAGTAAGCACAGGGAAATATCTGCTTCTAAATCCAAAACGCAGCTATCTAACAGAACGGTTGTCAATGTGTGCACTCAACTTCCAGAGTTAAACCCGTGTGTGGATTCAGCAGTCTGCAAACACTTTCTCTGCAGAGTCCCAAAACAGGCGTTTTCAGCCCATTACCGGCATATGGAAGAAACAGCAGTAAGCACAGGGAAATATCTGCTTCTAAATCCAAAACGCAGCTATCTAACAGAACGGTTGTCAATGTGTGCACTCAACTTCCAGAGTTAAACCCGTGTGTGGATTCAGCAGTCTGCAAACACTTTCTCTGCAGAGTCCCAAAACAGGCGTTTTCAGCCCATTACCGGCATATGGAAGAAACAGCAGTAAGCACAGGGAAATATCTGCTTCTAAATCCAAAACGCAACTATCTAACAGAACGGTTGTCAATGTGTGCACTCAACTTCCAGAGTTAAACCCGTGTGTGGATTCAGCAGTCTGCAAACACTTTCTCTGCAGAGTCCCAAAACAGGCGTTTTCAGCCCTTTACCGGCATATGGAAGAAACAGCAGTAAGCACAGGGAAATATCTGCTTCTAAATCCAAAACGCAGCTATCTAACAGAACGGTTGTCAATGTGTGCACTCAACTTCCAGAGTTAAACCCGTGTGTGGATTCAGCAGTCTGCAAACACTTTCTGTGCAGAGTCCCAAAACAGGCGTTTTCAGCCCATTACCGGCATATGGAAGAAACTGCAGTAAGCACAGGGAAATATCTGCTTCTAAATCCAAAACGCAGCTATCTAACAGAACGGTTGTCAATGTGTGCACTCAACTTCCAGAGTTAAACCCGTGTGTGGATTCAGCAGTCTGCAAACACTTTCTCTGCAGAGTCCCAAAACAGGCGTTTTCAGCCCATTACCGGCATACGGAAGAAACAGCAGTAAGCACAGGGAAATATCTGCTTCTAAATCCAAAACGCAGCGATCTAACAGAACGGTTGTCAATGTGTGCACTCAACTTCCAGAGTTAAACCCGTGTGTGGATTCAGCAGTCTGCAAACACTTTCTCTGCAGAGTACCAAAACAGGCGTTTTCAGCCCATTACCGGCATATGGAAGAAACAGCAGTAAGCACAGGGAAATATCTGCTTCTAAATCCAAAACGCAGCTATCTAACAGAACGGTTGTCAATGTGTGCACTCAACTTCCAGAGTTAAACCCGTGTGTGGATTCAGCAGTCTGCAAACACTTTCTCTGCAGAGTCCCAAAACAGGCGTTTTCAGCCCATTACCGGCATATGGAAGAAACAGCAGTAAGCACAGGGGAATATCTGCTTCTAAATCCAAAACGCAGCTATCTAACAGAACGGTTGTCAATGTGTGCACTCAACTTCCAGAGTTAAACCCGTGTGTGGATTCAGCAGTCTGCAAACACTTTCTCTGCAGAGTCCCAAAACAGGCGTTTTCAGCCCATTACCGGCATATGGAAGAAACAGCAGTAAGCACAGGGAAATATCTGCTTCTAAATCCAAAACGCAGCTATCTAACAGAACGGTTGTCAATGTGTGCACTCAACTTCCAGAGTTAAACCCGTGTGTGGATTCAGCAGTCTGCAAACACTTTCTCTGCAGAGTCCCAAAACAGGCGTTTTCAGCCCATTACCGTCATATGGAAGAAACAGCAGTAAGCACTGGGAAATATCTGCTTCTAAATCCAAAACGCAGCTATCTAACAGAACGGTTGTCAATGTGTGCACTCAACTTCCAGAGTTAAACCCGTGTGTGGATTCAGCAGTCTGCAAACACTTTCTCTGCAGAGTCCCAAAACAGGCGTTTTCAGCCCATTACCGGCATATGGAAGAAACAGCAGTAAGCACAGGGAAATATCTGCTTCTAAATCCAAAACGCAGCTATCTAACAGAACAGTTGTCAATGTGTGCACTCAACTTCCAGAGTTAAACCCGTGTGTGGATTCAGCAGTCTGCAAACACTTTCTCTGCAGAGTCCCAAACAGGCGTTTTCAGCCCATTACCGGCATATGGAAGAAACAGCAGTAAGCACAGGGAAATATCTGCTTCTAAATCCAAAACGCAGCTATCTAACAGAACGGTTGTCAATGTGTGCACTCAACTTCCAGAGTTAAACCCGTGTGTGGATTCAGCAGTCTGCAAACACTTTCTCTGCAGAGTCCCAAAACAGGCGTTTTCAGCCCATTACCGGCATATGGAAAAAACAGCAGTAAGCACTGGGAAATATATGCTTCTAAATCCAAAACGCAGCTATCTAACAGAACGGTTGTCAATGTGTGCACTCAACTTCCAGAGTTAAACCCGTGTGTGGATTCAGCAGTCTGCAAACACTTTCTGTGCAGAGTCCCAAAACAGGCGTTTTCAGCCCTTTACCGGCATATGGAAGAAACAGCCGTAAGCACTGGGAAATATCTGCTTCTAAATCCAAAACGCAGCCATCTAACAGAACGGTTGTCAATGTGTGCACTCAACTTCCAGAGTTAAACCCGTGTGTGGATTCAGCAGTCTGCAAACACTTTCTCTGCAGAGCCCCAAAACAGGCGTTTTCAGCCCATTACCGGCATATGGAAGAAACAGCAGTAAGCACAGGGAAATATCTGCTTCTAAATCCAAAACGCAGCTATCTAACAGAACGGTTGTCAATGTGTGCACTCAACTTCCAGAGTTAAACCCGTGTGTGGATTCAGCAGTCTGCAAACACTTTCTCTGCAGAGTCCCAAAACAGGCGTTTTCAGCCCATTACCGGCATACGGAAGAAACAGCAGTAAGCACAGGGAAATATCTGCTTCTAAATCCAAAACGCAGCTATCTAACAGAACGGCTGTCAATGTGTGCACTCAACTTCCAGAGTTAAACCGGTGTGTGGATTCAGCAGTCTGCAAACACTTTCTGTGCAGAGTCCCAAAACAGGCGATTTCAGCCCATTACCGGCATATGGAAGAAACAGCAGTAAGCACAGGGAAATATCTGCTTCTAAATCCAAAACGCAGCTATCTAACAGAACGGTTGTCAATGTGTGCACTCAACTTCCAGAGTTAAACCCGTGTGTGGATTCAGCAGTCTGCAAACACTTTCTCTGCAGAGTCCCAAACAGGCGTTTTCAGCCCATTACCGGCATATGGAAGAAACAGCAGTAAGCACAGGGAAATATCTGCTTCTAAATCCAAAACGCAGCTATCTAACAGAACGGTTGTCAATGTGTGCACTCAACTTCCAGAGTTAAACCCGTGTGTGGATTCAGCAGTCTGCAAACACTTTCTCTGCAGAGTCCCAAAACAGGCGTTTTCAGCCCATTACCGGCATATGGAAAAAACAGCAGTAAGCACTGGGAAATATCTGCTTCTAAATCCAAAACGCAGCTATCTAACAGAACGGTTGTCAATGTGTGCACTCAACTTCCAGAGTTAAACCCGTGTGTGGATTCAGCAGTCTGCAAACACTTTCTGTGCAGAGTCCCAAAACAGGCGTTTTCAGCCCATTACCGGCATATGGAAGAAACAGCCGTAAGCACTGGGAAATATCTGCTTCTAAATCCAAAACGCAGCCATCTAACAGAACGGTTGTCAATGTGTGCACTCAACTTCCAGAGTTAAACCCGTGTGTGGATTCAGCAGTCTGCAAACACTTTCTCTGCAGAGCCCCAAAACAGGCGTTTTCAGCCCATTACCGGCATATGGAAGAAACAGCAGTAAGCACTGGGAAATATATGCTTCTAAATCCAAAACGCAGCTATCTAACAGAACGGTTGTCAATGTGTGCACTCAACTTCCAGAGTTAAACCCGTGTGTGGATTCAGCAGTCTGCAAACACTTTCTCTGCAGAGTCCCAAAACAGGCGTTTTCAGCCCATTACCGGCATACGGAAGAAACAGCAGTAAGCACAGGGAAATATCTGCTTCTAAATCCAAAACGCAGCTATCTAACAGAACGGCTGTCAATGTGTGCACTCAACTTCCAGAGTTAAACCGGTGTGTGGATTCAGCAGTCTGCAAACACTTTCTGTGCAGAGTCCCAAAACAGGCGATTTCAGCCCATTACCGGCATATGGAAGAAACAGCAGTAAGCACAGGGAAATATCTGCTTCTAAATCCAAAACGCAGCTATCTAACAGAACGGTTGTCAATGTGTGCACTCAACTTCCAGAGTTAAACCCGTGTGTGGATTCAGCAGTCTGCAAACACTTTCTGTGCAGAGTCCCAAAACAGGCGTTTTCAGCCCATTACCGGCATATGGAAGAAACAGCAGTAAGCACAGGGAAATATCTGCTTCTAAATCCAAAACGCAGCTATCTAACAGAACGGTTGTCAATGTGTGCACTCAACTTCCAGAGTTAAACCCGTGTGTGGATTCAGCAGTCTGCAAACACTTTCTCTGCAGAGTCCCAGAACAGGCGTTTTCAGCCCATTACCGGCATATGGAAGAAACAGCAGTAAGCACAGGGAAATATCTGCTTCTAAATCCAAAACGCAGCTATCTAACAGAACGGCTGTCAATGTGTGCACTCAACTTCCAGAGTTAAACCCGTGTGTGGATTCAGCAGTCTGCAAACACTTTCTCTGCAGAGTCCCAAAACAGGCGTTTTCAGCCCATTACCGGCATATGGAAGAAACAGCAGTAAGCACAGGGAAATATCTGCTTCTAAATCCAAAACGCAGCTATCTAACAGAACGGTTGTCAATGTGTGCACTCAACTTCCAGAGATAAACCCGTGTGTGGATTCAGCAGTCTGCAAACACTTTCTCTGCAGAGTCCCAAAACAGGCGTTTTCAGCCCATTACCGGCATATGGAAGAAACAGCAGTAAGCACAGGGAAATATCTGCTTCTAAATCCAAAACGCAGCTATCTAACAGAACGGTTGTCAATGTGTGCACTCAACTTCCAGAGTTAAACCCGTGTGTGGATTCAGCAGTCTGCAAACACTTTCTCTGCAGAGTCCCAAAACAGGCGTTTTCAGCCCATTACCGGCATATGGAAGAAACAGCAGTAAGCACAGGGAAATATCTGCTTCTAAATCCAAAACGCAGCTATCTAACAGAACGGTTGTCAATGTGTGCACTCAACTTCCAGAGTTAAACCCGTGTGTGGATTCAGCAGTCTGCAAACACTTTCTCTGCAGAGTCCCAAAACAGGCGTTTTCAGCCCATTACCGGCATATGGAAGAAACAGCAGTAAGCACAGGGAAATATCTGCTTCTAAATCCAAAACGCAACTATCTAACAGAACGGTTGTCAATGTGTGCACTCAACTTCCAGAGTTAAACCCGTGTGTGGATTCAGCAGTCTGCAAACACTTTCTCTGCAGAGTCCCAAAACAGGCGTTTTCAGCCCTTTACCGGCATATGGAAGAAACAGCAGTAAGCACAGGGAAATATCTGCTTCTAAATCCAAAACGCAGCTATCTAACAGAACGGTTGTCAATGTGTGCACTCAACTTCCAGAGTTAAACCCGTGTGTGGATTCAGCAGTCTGCAAACACTTTCTGTGCAGAGTCCCAAAACAGGCGTTTTCAGCCCATTACCGGCATATGGAAGAAACTGCAGTAAGCACAGGGAAATATCTGCTTCTAAATCCAAAACGCAGCTATCTAACAGAACGGTTGTCAATGTGTGCACTCAACTTCCAGAGTTAAACCCGTGTGTGGATTCAGCAGTCTGCAAACACTTTCTCTGCAGAGTCCCAAAACAGGCGTTTTCAGCCCATTACCGGCATACGGAAGAAACAGCAGTAAGCACAGGGAAATATCTGCTTCTAAATCCAAAACGCAGCGATCTAACAGAACGGTTGTCAATGTGTGCACTCAACTTCCAGAGTTAAACCCGTGTGTGGATTCAGCAGTCTGCAAACACTTTCTCTGCAGAGTACCAAAACAGGCGTTTTCAGCCCATTACCGGCATATGGAAGAAACAGCAGTAAGCACAGGGAAATATCTGCTTCTAAATCCAAAACGCAGCTATCTAACAGAACGGTTGTCAATGTGTGCACTCAACTTCCAGAGTTAAACCCGTGTGTGGATTCAGCAGTCTGCAAACACTTTCTCTGCAGAGTCCCAAAAGAGGCGTTTTCAGCCCATTACCGGCATATGGAAGAAACAGCAGTAAGCACAGGGGAATATCTGCTTCTAAATCCAAAACGCAGCTATCTAACAGAACGGTTGTCAATGTGTGCACTCAACTTCCAGAGTTAAACCCGTGTGTGGATTCAGCAGTCTGCAAACACTTTCTCTGCAGAGTCCCAAAACAGGCGTTTTCAGCCCATTACCGGCATATGGAAGAAACAGCAGTAAGCACAGGGAAATATCTGCTTCTAAATCCAAAACGCAGCAATCTAACAGAACGGTTGTCAATGTGTGCACTCAACTTCCAGAGTTAAACCCGTGTGTGGATTCAGCAGTCTGCAAACACTTTCTCTGCAGAGTCCCAAAACAGGCGTTTTCAGCCCATTACCGTCATATGGAAGAAACAGCAGTAAGCACTGGGAAATATCTGCTTCTAAATCCAAAACGCAGCTATCTAACAGAACGGTTGTCAATGTGTGCACTCAACTTCCAGAGTTAAACCCGTGTGTGGATTCAGCAGTCTGCAAACACTTTCTCTGCAGAGTCCCAAAACAGGCGTTTTCAGCCCATTACCGGCATATGGAAGAAACAGCAGTAAGCACAGGGAAATATCTGCTTCTAAATCCAAAACGCAGCTATCTAACAGAACAGTTGTCAATGTGTGCACTCAACTTCCAGAGTTAAACCCGTGTGTGGATTCAGCAGTCTGCAAACACTTTCTCTGCAGAGTCCCAAACAGGCGTTTTCAGCCCATTACCGGCATATGGAAGAAACAGCAGTAAGCACAGGGAAATATCTGCTTCTAAATCCAAAACGCAGCTATCTAACAGAACGGTTGTCAATGTGTGCACTCAACTTCCAGAGTTAAACCCGTGTGTGGATTCAGCAGTCTGCAAACACTTTCTCTGCAGAGTCCCAAAACAGGCGTTTTCAGCCCATTACCGGCATATGGAAAAAACAGCAGTAAGCACTGGGAAATATATGCTTCTAAATCCAAAACGCAGCTATCTAACAGAACGGTTGTCAATGTGTGCACTCAACTTCCAGAGTTAAACCCGTGTGTGGATTCAGCAGTCTGCAAACACTTTCTGTGCAGAGTCCCAAAACAGGCGTTTTCAGCCCTTTACCGGCATATGGAAGAAACAGCCGTAAGCACTGGGAAATATCTGCTTCTAAATCCAAAACGCAGCCATCTAACAGAACGGTTGTCAATGTGTGCACTCAACTTCCAGAGTTAAACCCGTGTGTGGATTCAGCAGTCTGCAAACACTTTCTCTGCAGAGCCCCAAAACAGGCGTTTTCAGCCCATTACCGGCATATGGAAGAAACAGCAGTAAGCACAGGGAAATATCTGCTTCTAAATCCAAAACGCAGCTATCTAACAGAACGGTTGTCAATGTGTGCACTCAACTTCCAGAGTTAAACCCGTGTGTGGATTCAGCAGTCTGCAAACACTTTCTGTGCAGAGTCCCAAAACAGGCGTTTTCAGCCCATTACCGGCATATGGAAGAAACAGCCGTAAGCACTGGGAAATATCTGCTTCTAAATCCAAAACGCAGCCATCTAACAGAACGGTTGTCAATGTGTGCACTCAACTTCCAGAGTTAAACCCGTGTGTGGATTCAGCAGTCTGCAAACCCTTTCTCTGCAGAGCCCCAAAACAGGCGTTTTCAGCCCATTACTGGCATATGGAAGAAACAGCAGTAAGCACAGGGAAATATCTGCTTCTAAATCCAAAACGCAGCTATCTAACAGAACGGTTGTCAATGTGTGCACTCAACTTCCAGAGTTAAACCCGTGTGTGGATTCAGCAGTCTGCAAACACTTTCTCTGCAGAGTCCCAAAACAGGCGTTTTCAGCCCATTACCGGCATACGGAAGAAACAGCAGTAAGCACAGGGAAATATCTGCTTCTAAATCCAAAAGGCAGCTATCTAACAGAACGGTTGTCAATGTGTGCACTCAACTTCCAGAGTTAAACCCGTGTGTGGATTCAGCAGTCTGCAAACACTTTCTCTGCACAGTCCCAAACAGGCGTTTTCAGCCCATTACCGGCATATGGAAGAAACAGCAGTAAGCACAGGGAAATATCTGCTTCTAAATCCAAAACGCAGCTATCTAACAGAACGGTTGTCAATGTGTGCACTCAACTTCCAGAGTTAAACCCGTGTGTGGATTCAGCAGTCTGCAAACACTTTCTCTGCAGAGTCCCAAAACAGGCGTTTTCAGCCCATTACCGGCATATGGAAGAAACAGCAGTAAGCACTGGGAAATATCTGCTTCTAAATCCAAAACGCAGCTATCTAACAGAACGGTTGTCAATGTGTGCACTCAACTTCCAGAGTTAAACCCGTGTGTGGATTCAGCAGTCTGCAAACACTTTCTGTGCAGAGTCCCAAAACAGGCGTTTTCAGCCCATTACCGGCATATGGAAGAAACAGCAGTAAGCACAGGGAAATATCTGCTTCTAAATCCAAAACGCAGCTATCTAACAGAACGGTTGTCAATGTGTGCACTCAACTTCCAGAGTTAAACCCGTGTGTGGATTCAGCAGTCTGCAAACACTTTCTCTGCAGAGTCCCAAAACAGGCGTTTTCAGCCCATTACCGGCATATGGAAGAAACAGCAGTAAGCACAGGGAAATATCTGCCTCTAAATCCAAAACGCAGCTATCTAACAGAACGGTTGTCAATGAGTGCACTCAACTTCCAGAGTTAAACCCGTGTGTGGATTCAGCAGTCTGCAAACACTTTCTGTGCAGAGTCCCAAAACAGGCGTTTTCAGCCCATTACCGGCATATGGAAGAAACAGCAGTAAGCACAGGGAAATATCTGCTTCTAAATCCAAAACGCAGCTATCTAACAGAACGGTTGTCAATGTGTGCACTCAACTTCCAGAGTTTAACCCGTGTGTGGATTCAGCAGTCTGCAAACACTTTCTCTGCAGAGTCCCAAAACAGGCGTTTTCAGCCCATTACCGGCATATGGAAGAAACAGCAGTAAGCACAGGGAAATATCTGCTTCTAAATCCAAAACGCAGCTATCTAACAGAACGGTTGTCAATGAGTGCACTCAACTTCCAGAGTTAAACCCGTGTGTGGATTCAGCAGTCTGCAAACACTTTCTGTGCAGAGTCCCAAAACAGGCGTTTTCAGCCCTTTACCGGCATATGGAAGAAACAGCAGTAAGCACAGGGAAATATCTGCTTCTAAATCCAAAACGCAGCTATCTAACAGAACGGTTGTCAATGTGTGCACTCAACTTCCAGAGTTTAACCCGTGTGTGGATTCAGCAGTCTGCAAACACTTTCTCTGCAGAGTCCCAAAACAGGCGTTTTCAGCCCATTACCGGCATATGGAAGAAACAGCAGTAAGCACAGGGAAATATCTGCTTCTAAATCCAAAACGCAGCTATCTAACAGAACGGTTGTCAATGTGTGCACTCAACTTCCAGAGTTAAACCCGTGTGTGGATTCAGCAGTCTGCAAACACTTTCTGTGCAGAGTCCCAAAACAGGCGTTTTCAGCCCATTACCGGCATATGGAAGAAACAGCAGTAAGCACAGGGAAATATCTGCTTCTAAATCCAAAACGCAGCTATCTAACAGAACGGTTGTCAATGTGTGCACTCAACTTCCAGAGTTAAACCCGTGTGTGGATTCAGCAGTCTGCAAACACTTTCTGTGCAGAGTCCCAAAACAGGCGTTTTCAGCCCATTACCGGCATATGGAAGAAACAGCAGTAAGCACAGGGAAATATCTGCTTCTAAATCCAAAACGCAGCTATCTAACAGAACGGTTGTCAATGTGTGCACTCAACTTCCAGAGTTAAACCCGTGTGTGGATTCAGCAGTCTGCAAACACTTTCTCTGCAGAGTCCCAGAACAGGCGTTTTCAGCCCATTACCGGCATATGGAAGAAACAGCAGTAAGCACAGGGAAATATCTGCTTCTAAATCCAAAACGCAGCTATCTAACAGAACGGCTGTCAATGTGTGCACTCAACTTCCAGAGTTAAACCCGTGTGTGGATTCAGCAGTCTGCAAACACTTTCTCTGCAGAGTCCCAAAACAGGCGTTTTCAGCCCATTACCGGCATATGGAAGAAACAGCAGTAAGCACAGGGAAATATCTGCTTCTAAATCCAAAACGCAGCTATCTAACAGAACGGTTGTCAATGTGTGCACTCAACTTCCAGAGATAAACCCGTGTGTGGATTCAGCAGTCTGCAAACACTTTCTCTGCAGAGTCCCAAAACAGGCGTTTTCAGCCCATTACCGGCATATGGAAGAAACAGCAGTAAGCACAGGGAAATATCTGCTTCTAAATCCAAAACGCAGCTATCTAACAGAACGGTTGTCAATGTGTGCACTCAACTTCCAGAGTTAAACCCGTGTGTGGATTCAGCAGTCTGCAAACACTTTCTCTGCAGAGTCCCAAAACAGGCGTTTTCAGCCCATTACCGGCATATGGAAGAAACAGCAGTAAGCACAGGGAAATATCTGCTTCTAAATCCAAAACGCAGCTATCTAACAGAACGGTTGTCAATGTGTGCACTCAACTTCCAGAGTTAAACCCGTGTGTGGATTCAGCAGTCTGCAAACACTTTCTCTGCAGAGTCCCAAAACAGGCGTTTTCAGCCCATTACCGGCATATGGAAGAAACAGCAGTAAGCACAGGGAAATATCTGCTTCTAAATCCAAAACGCAGCTATCTAACAGAACGGTTGTCAATGTGTGCACTCAACTTCCAGAGTTAAACCCGTGTGTGGATTCAGCAGTCTGCAAACACTTTCTCTGCAGAGTCCCAAAACAGGCATTTTCAGCCCATTACCGGCATATGGAAGAAACAGCAGTAAGCACAGGGAAATATCTGCTTCTAAATCCAAAACGCAGCTATCTAACAGAACGGTTGTCAATGTGTGCACTCAACTTCCAGAGTTAAACCCGTGTGTGGATTCAGCAGTCTGCAAACACTTTCTGTGCAGAGTCCCAAAACAGGCGTTTTCAGCCCATTACCGGCATATGGAAGAAACAGCAGTAAGCACAGGGAAATATCTGCTTCTAAATCCAAAACGCAGCTATCTAACAGAACGGTTGTCAATGTGTGCACTCAACTTCCAGAGTTAAACCCGTGTGTGGATTCAGCAGTCTGCAAACACTTTCTCTGCAGAGCCCCAAAACAGGCGTTTTCAGCCCATTACCGGCATATGGAAGAAACAGCAGTAAGCACAGGGAAATATCTGCTTCTAAATCCAAAACGCAGCTATCTAACAGAACGGTTGTCAATGTGTGCACTCAACTTCCAGAGTTAAACCCGTGTGTGGATTCAGCAGTCTGCAAACACTTTCTCTGCAGAGTCCCAAAACAGGCGTTTTCAGCCCATTACCGGCATACGGAAGAAACAGCAGTAAGCACAGGGAAATATCTGCTTCTAAATCCAAAACGCAGCTATCTAACAGAACGGCTGTCAATGTGTGTACTCAACTTCCAGAGTTAAACCCGTGTGTGGATTCAGCAGTCTGCAAACACTTTCTGTGCAGAGTCCCAAAACAGGCGTTTTCAGCCCATTACCGGCATATGGAAGAAACAGCAGTAAGCACAGGGAAATATCTGCTTCTAAATCCAAAACGCAGCTATCTAACAGAACGGTTGTCAATGTGTGCACTCAACTTCCAGAGTTAAACCCGTGTGTGGATTCAGCAGTCTGCAAACACTTTCTGTGCAGAGTCCCAAAACAGGCGTTTTCAGCCCATTACCGGCATATGGAAGAAACAGCCGTAAGCACTGGGAAATATCTGCTTCTAAATCCAAAACGCAGCCATCTAACAGAACGGTTGTCAATGTGTGCACTCAACTTCCAGAGTTAAACCCGTGTGTGGATTCAGCAGTCTGCAAACCCTTTCTCTGCAGAGCCCCAAAACAGGCGTTTTCAGCCCATTACTGGCATATGGAAGAAACAGCAGTAAGCACAGGGAAATATCTGCTTCTAAATCCAAAACGCAGCTATCTAACAGAACGGTTGTCAATGTGTGGACTCAACTTCCAGAGTTAAACCCGTGTGTGGATTCAGCAGTCTGCAAACACTTTCTCTGCAGAGTCCCAAAACAGGCGTTTTCAGCCCATTACCGGCATACGGAAGAAACAGCAGTAAGCACAGGGAAATATCTGCTTCTAAATCCAAAACGCAGCTATCTAACAGAACGGTTGTCAATGTGTGCACTCAACTTCCAGAGTTAAACCCGTGTGTGGATTCAGCAGTCTGCAAACACTTTCTCTGCAGAGTCCCAAAACAGGCGTTTTCAGCCCATTACCGGCATATGGAAGAAACAGCAGTAAGCACAGGGAAATATCTGCTTCTAAATCCAAAACGCAGCTATCTAGCAGAACGGTTGTCAATGTGTGCACTCAACTTCCAGAGTTAAACCCGTGTGTGGATTCAGCAGTCTGCAAACACTTTCTGTGCAGAGTCCCAAAACAGGCGATTTCAGCCCATTACCGGCATATGGAAGAAACAGCAGTAAGCACAGGGAAATATCTGCTTCTAAATCCAAAACGCAGCTATCTAACAGAACGGTTGTCAATGTGTGCACTCAACTTCCAGAGTTAAACCCGTGTGTGGATTCAGCAGTCTGCAAACACTTTCTCTGCAGAGTCCCAAACAGGCGTTTTCAGCCCATTACCGGCATATGGAAGAAACAGCAGTAAGCACAGGGAAATATCTGCTTCTAAATCCAAAACGCAGCTATCTAACAGAACGGTTGTCAATGTGTGCACTCAACTTCCAGAGTTAAACCCGTGTGTGGATTCAGCAGTCTGCAAACACTTTCTCTGCAGAGTCCCAAAACAGGCGTTTTCAGCCCATTACCGGCATATGGAAAAAACAGCAGTAAGCACTGGGAAATATCTGCTTCTAAATCCAAAACGCAGCTATCTAACAGAACGGTTGTCAATGTGTGCACTCAACTTCCAGAGTTAAACCCGTGTGTGGATTCAGCAGTCTGCAAACACTTTCTGTGCAGAGTCCCAAAACAGGCGTTTTCAGCCCATTACCGGCATATGGAAGAAACAGCCGTAAGCACTGGGAAATATCTGCTTCTAAATCCAAAACGCAGCCATCTAACAGAACGGTTGTCAATGTGTGCACTCAACTTCCAGAGTTAAACCCGTGTGTGGATTCAGCAGTCTGCAAACACTTTCTCTGCAGAGCCCCAAAACAGGCGTTTTCAGCCCATTACCGGCATATGGAAGAAACAGCAGTAAGCACTGGGAAATATATGCTTCTAAATCCAAAACGCAGCTATCTAACAGAACGGTTGTCAATGTGTGCACTCAACTTCCAGAGTTAAACCCGTGTGTGGATTCAGCAGTCTGCAAACACTTTCTCTGCAGAGTCCCAAAACAGGCGTTTTCAGCCCATTACCGGCATACGGAAGAAACAGCAGTAAGCACAGGGAAATATCTGCTTCTAAATCCAAAACGCAGCTATCTAACAGAACGGCTGTCAATGTGTGCACTCAACTTCCAGAGTTAAACCGGTGTGTGGATTCAGCAGTCTGCAAACACTTTCTGTGCAGAGTCCCAAAACAGGCGATTTCAGCCCATTACCGGCATATGGAAGAAACAGCAGTAAGCACAGGGAAATATCTGCTTCTAAATCCAAAACGCAGCTATCTAACAGAACGGTTGTCAATGTGTGCACTCAACTTCCAGAGTTAAACCCGTGTGTGGATTCAGCAGTCTGCAAACACTTTCTGTGCAGAGTCCCAAAACAGGCGTTTTCAGCCCATTACCGGCATATGGAAGAAACAGCCGTAAGCACTGGGAAATATCTGCTTCTAAATCCAAAACGCAGCCATCTAACAGAACGGTTGTCAATGTGTGCACTCAACTTCCAGAGTTAAACCCGTGTGTGGATTCAGCAGTCTGCAAACCCTTTCTCTGCAGAGCCCCAAAACAGGCGTTTTCAGCCCATTACTGGCATATGGAAGAAACAGCAGTAAGCACAGGGAAATATCTGCTTCTAAATCCAAAACGCAGCTATCTAACAGAACGGTTGTCAATGTGTGCACTCAACTTCCAGAGTTAAACCCGTGTGTGGATTCAGCAGTCTGCAAACACTTTCTCTGCAGAGTCCCAAAACAGGCGTTTTCAGCCCATTACCGGCATACGGAAGAAACAGCAGTAAGCACAGGGAAATATCTGCTTCTAAATCCAAAACGCAGCTATCTAACAGAACGGTTGTCAATGTGTGCACTCAACTTCCAGAGTTAAACCCGTGTGTGGATTCAGCAGTCTGCAAACACTTTCTCTGCACAGTCCCAAACAGGCGTTTTCAGCCCATTACCGGCATATGGAAGAAACAGCAGTAAGCACAGGGAAATATCTGCTTCTAAATCCAAAACGCAGCTATCTAACAGAACGGTTGTCAATGTGTGCACTCAACTTCCAGAGTTAAACCCGTGTGTGGATTCAGCAGTCTGCAAACACTTTCTCTGCAGAGTCCCAAAACAGGCGTTTTCAGCCCATTACCGGCATATGGAAGAAACAGCAGTAAGCACAGGGAAATATCTGCTTCTAAATCCAAAACGCAGGTATCTAACAGAACGGTTGTCAATGTGTGCACTCAACTTGCACAGTTAAACCCGTGTGTGGATTCAACAGTCTGCAAACACTTTCTCTGCAGAGTCCCAAAACAGGTGTTTTCAGCCCATTACCGGCATATGGAAGAAACAGCAGTAAGCATAGGGAAATATCTGCTTCTAAATCCAAAACGCAGCTATCTAACAGAAGGGTTGTCAATGTGTGCACTCAACTTCTAGAGTTAAACCCGTGTGTGGATTCAGCAGTCTGCAAACACTTTCTCTGCAGAGTCCCAAAACAGGCGTTTTCAGCCCATTACCGGCATATGGAAGAAACAGCAGTAAGCACTGGGAAATATCTGCTTCTAAATCCAAAACGCAGCTATCTAACAGAACGGTTGTCAATGTGTGCACTCAACTTCCAGAGTTAAACCCGTGTGTGGATTCAGCAGTCTGCAAACACTTTCTGT